>NW_027523652.1:0-43545 GCF_052094955.1 Ictidomys tridecemlineatus | reverse complement strand
GGACTGGAGATGATCTGAATGTTTAGCCAAAGGGGAGAGATTAAGTTTATTTAAGAGAGATGCAAGTTTGTTGATAATCTCAATAGATGCAGAAAAAGCATTTAACAAAATACAGCACCCCTACCTGTAAAACAGTAGAAACACTAGGGACATAAGGAACTTTGTAAAAGCATTGTAAAAGCGATCTATGCTAAACCCAAGGCAGCATCATTCTAAGTGGAGAAAGGTTAAAAGCATTCACTCTAAAAACTGGAAGAAGACAGGGTGCCCCCTCTTTCACCACTTCTAGTCAACTTCATCCTTGAAATTGCCAGAGCCATTGGAAAAAAGAAAGAAATTAAAGGTATACAAATAGGTCAAGAAGAATTCAAATCTCACTCTTTGCTGATAGGATCATTTCATCTTCTTAAACTTTTTATTAGAGCATAATAGTTATACAAAGAAGTTGGGTTGATTTGGAAAAGATACTACGTGCATGGAATCTGATTTACTCCTTTCAGTTCCCACCCCCCATCTCTCTCCACTTCCCGCCCGATTCTCCTTTCTCTACTGATCTTTCTTTGGGTCATTTATCTGTTAATTTCTGACTGGTGCTTTCTACATATACATACAGGTGCAGTCCTTGTGGTAGACTTCCATGTGCAAATAACATGATCTGCTTAAATACCTTTCACATTCCCTCCCTTCCCAAACCACTCCGCCCTCTCATTCTCATTCTACTACACTGATCTTCCCTGTATACTTAAGATAGCCAGTCCAACCCCACTTCATCAACTTCTTTCTTCTATTTTGCTCTGGCCCTGATAATTTCAGCATTGTACAGGAATAGTTAACTTCTGCCTTTCCGAACACAGAGATCAAGATTGATGTAAAATCAGAAAAACTCTACATTAGAAAATGTAGAGTTTCTCAAATGTGCTTTAGCTTTGCCTTTCCCTGATAGCTAATCATTCTAAGATCTTTTAGAAGTACTTTTAATGTGTATCTCCTAAGCATGAGGAAAACCTATTGTATTGTTGTTGGGAACCATTGCTGCCCGCCTGGACCCCCGCGGGCGGGCCCTGTGAACCCAAGCCGACCGCCGCCCACACGTGGCAGCGAGTTTAGGAGCAGGAGCGGCCTGCCTGGGTCCCCGCGAGCTGGCTCTGTGAATTGCAGCCGGCGCAGGCCACACGCTGCATTGTTCTTGGGAACCATTGCTGCCTGCCTGGATCCCCGCGGGCGGGCCCTGTGAACCCAAGCCGACCACCGCCCACACGCAGCAGCGAGTTTAGGAGCAGGAGCGACCTGCCCGTGTCCCACGAGCTGGCTCTGTGAATTGCAGCTGGCGCAGGCCACACGCTGCATTGTTCTTGGGAACCATTACTGCCTGCCTGGACCTCCGCGGGCGGGCCCTGTGAACCCAAGCCGACCGCCGCCCACACGCTGCAGCGAGTTTAGGAGCAGGAGCGGCCTGCCTGGGTCCCCGCACCCCGGCTTTGTGAACCGCCCACACGTAACATCGAACTTTGTAGCCGTTGCTGGCTGTCTGCCCGTCCCCCCCTCCTCCGGGCTGGCTTGGTGAACCTCAACCAGCCGCTGCTCACACGGCGCACTGAACTTGGGAGCTGGCGCTGCATGCTTGGCTGCTTGGGCCCCCGCAGACCAGCTCTGTGAACCGCCGCTGGCTACCGCCAAGCGGCCGCTGCCTACACCCTTGCAGTGAATGGGGGAGCAGGCGCTGCCTGCCCGGCCCCGAAGGCCCAACTCTGTGAACCTCCTCTGGTGGTTTGGAGCTGCAGACGACCACCCTCCACCTGCCAACCCAGTGCTGCAAACGACCCCTGACCAGCTCTGCAAAAGGCCCCGCCCACACAGCGAACAGCAGGAATGGAGACCCACCCAATCCGGGAGGAAGTACCGCTGCACAGGGATTGACTCCCGCATACTGAGAGGAGAACCTTGGCCCGGTGGGCATAGCTCCACCCACTGGAAGAGCAGTTAATCGAACTCTAGGACTGCATTTATAAAAAATTTTTTTTGCTGTCTTTTTAAATGTTTTTTTAATCCATCTTATTTTATTTTATTCTATTTTTAAATCTCATTTTCTATTTCTACTATTATTATTTTTCTTTAAATCCCTTTTAATCTTCTATTTTTTTCTATCCTTCTTTTCTCCTGTCTTTACATCTCTTTTTAATTTTCTTATTCCCCCTTCCTTGAATTCTGCCTGCTTACTCTTATTCTCTTTAGTGACTTCTACCCATCCCTTCTAATACCTTTCCTCCCAAGCTCCAAATATATTTATAGGAGTAAACAGTAACTCAGCAGTCAAAACAGAACAAGAAACAATATGAACAGCATGAAAAAGCAAGGAAGAAAAGGAGGACAAACAATGCAGGGCAGCCTAAATATTCAGGAGGATATAGAATCACCAAAAAAATGGTCATATAAAGAAATCATGGAACACCTGAGACAGATGGAATGGAACCTTAAAGAGGATACAAGACAGCAAATTCAAGCAGCGAAAGAACACATTGAGAATGTATTACACAAACAGATAAAGGAAGAAGTTAAGCATCTTTATCAGGAGATAGAGACTATAAAAAGAATCAAACCAAAATCTTAGAAATGAAGGAAACTATAAACCAAATTAAAAACTCAAATGAGAGTATCATTAATAGAGTGGAGCAAGTAGAAGCTAGAACATCAGATAATGAAGACTAAATATATCATCTGGAAAAGAGGCTAGCCATCTCAGATAGGCTGGTTAAAAATCATGAGAGAAGCATACAAGAGATATGTGATAATATAAAAAACCAAATTTAAGAGTCATTGGGATAGAGGAAGGGATAGAGATTCAAACAAGGGGAATGAGTAATCTACTAGATGAAATAATCACAGAAAACTTTCCAGAATTAAAAAAGGAAACAGATATACAAATTGTAGATGCATACAGGACACCGAACATACAAAATCACAGTAGACCAACGCCAAGACACATTGTTATGAAGATATTCAATATACAGAACAAAGAGAAAATATTAAAAGCTACAAGAGAAAAGAGAAAGATTACATTCAGGGGTAAACCAATAAGGTTAACAACGGACTTCTCAACTCAGATGCTGAAAGCGAGAAGATCCTGGAATAACGTATTTCAAACACTGAAAGACAATGGATGCAAACCAAGAATTCTGTACCCAGCAAAATTAAGCTTCAGATATGACAACGAAATAAAAATCTTTCATGATAAACAAAAACTAAAAGAATTTGCAGCCAGAAAACCAGCGTTGCAAAGCATCTTGAGCAAAACACTTCACGAGGAACAAACGGAAAACAATAACCAAAGCCAAAAGTGGGAAGTCCCTCAGTAAAGACAGACGGAGGGGGCAAAACTAATCATGGTGAAACAAACGAAATTAAAAAAAAAAAAAACGAGATAAATAATCAAATATGGCTGGAAGTACAAACCATATATCAATAGTAACTCTAAACATTAATGGTTTAAACACTCCAATAAAGCAACATAGGCTGGTAACATGGATCAAAAAAACAAATCCAACAATATGCTGTCTCCAGGAGACTCACCTGACTGGAAAAGAAATACACAGGCTGAAGGTGAAAGGTTGGGAAAAAATATACCACGCACACGCTCCTCGCAAGCAAGCAGGGGTGGCCATCCTCATATCGAATAAAATTGACTTCAAGACTAAGTTAATCCAAAGGGATAAGGAAGGCCATTATATACTGTTAAAAGGAATCATTAAACAACAAGACATAACAATTATCAATATTTATGCACCAAATAATGGCACTTTGAAGTTTATAAAACAAATTCTCCTCAAGTTCAAGAATGAAATAGACCACAACACAATAATTAATGGGTGACTTCAACACACCTCTCTCACCATTGGACAGATCCTCCAAGCAAAAGTTGAATAAAGAAACTATAGACCTCAATACCACAATCAATAACCTAGACTTAACTGACATATATAGAATATACCAACCATCATCGAATGGATATACTTTTTTCTCAGCAGCACATGGATTCTTCTCAAAAATAGACCATATATTATGCCATAGGGCAACCCTCAATAAATATAAAGGGGTAGAGATTATACCATGCATTTTATCTGATCATAATGGATTGAAACTGGAAATTAATGATAAAAGAAAAAAGGAAAATCCAATATCACATGGAAAATGAACAATATGTTACTGAATGATCAAAGGGTTATAGAAGACATAAAGGAGTAAATCAAAAAATTCTTAGAGATAAATGAAAATGCAGACACAACATATTGGAATCTATGGGACACAATGAAAGCAGTTTTAAGAGGGAAATTCATCGCCTGGAGGTCAGTCCTCAAAAAAAGGAAAAAGCAACAAATAAATGAGCTCACACTTCATCTCAAAGCCCTAGAAAAGGAAGAGCAAAACAATAGCAAATGCAGCAGAAAGCAAGAAATAATTAAAATCAGAGCGGAAATCAATGAAATTGAAACAAAAGAAACTATCGAAAAAATTAACAAAACTAAAAGTTGGTTCTTTGAAAAAATAAACAAGATTGACAAACCTTTAGCCATGCTAACGAAGAGAAGAAGAGAGAGAACTCAAATTATTAACATAAGGGATGAAAAAGGCAATATCACAACAGACGCCAAAGAAATACAGAAGACAATTAGAAACTATTTTGAAAACCTATATTCCAATAAAATAGAAGATAGTGAAGACATCAATAAATTTCTTAAGACATATGATTTGCCCAGACTGAGTCAGGAGGACACACACAATTTGAAATGACCAATATCAATGGATGAAATTGAAGAAGTAATCAAAAGACAACCAACCAAGAAAAGCCCAGGACCGGATGGGTATACAGCGAAGTTTTACAAAACCTTTAAAGAAGAATTAATACCAATACTTTTCAAGTTATTCCAGGAAATAGAAAAAGAGGGAGTCCTTCCAAATTCATTCTGTGAGGCCAACATCACATTGATTCCGAAACCAGACAAAGACACATCAAAGAAACAAAACTACAGACCAATATCTCTGATGAACCTAGATGCAAAAATCCTCAATAAAATTCTGGCGGATCGGATACAAAGACACATCAAAAAAATTGTGCACCATGATCAAGTAGGACTCATCCCTGGGATGCAGGGATGGTTCAATATACGGAAATCAATAAATGTAATTCACCATATCAATAGACTTAAAGATAAGAACCATATGATCATCTCGATAGACGCAGAAAAAGCATTCGACAAAGTACAGCATCCCTTTATGTTCAAAACATTAGAAAAACTAGAAATAACAGGAACTTACGTTGATATTGTAAAATATTTACACTAAGCCCCAGGATAGCATCATTCTGAATGGAGAAAAATTGAAGGCATTCCCCTTAAAATCAGGAACAAGACAAGGATGCCCTCTATCACCACTTCTATTCAATATACTTCTCGAAACACTGGTCAGAGCAATTAGACAAACGGAAGAAATTAAAGGCATAAAAATTGGAAAGGAAGAACTTAAATTATCACTATTTGCAGATGACATGATTCTATACCTAGAAGACCAAAATGGTCTACAAAAAAACTACTAGAACTAATAAATGAATTCAGCAAAGTGGCAGGATATAAAATCAACACACACAAATCAAAGGCATTTCTGTATATCAGCAACAAAACCTCTGAAATGGAAATAAGGAAAACCACTCCATTCACAATATCCTCAAAAAAAATAAAATACTTGGGAATCAACCTAACAAAAGAGGTGAAAGATTTATACAATGAAAACTACAGATCCCTAAAAAGAGAAGTAGAAGAAGATCTTAGAAGATGGAAAGATATACCCTGTTCATGGATAGGCAGAACTAACATCATCAAAATGGCGATATTACCAAAAGTCCTCTATAGGTTTAATGCAATGCCAATCAAAATTCCAATGGCATTGCTTGTAGAAATAGATAAAGCAATCATGAAATTCATATGGAAAAATAAAAGACCCAGAATAGCAAAAGTAATTCTAAGCAGGAAGTGTGAATCAGGTGGTATAGCAATACCAGATTTCAAACTATACTACAGAGCAATAGTAACAAAAACAGCATGGTACTGGTACCAAAACAGGCGGGTAGACCAATGGTACAGAATAGAGGATACAGAAACTAATCCACAAAGTTACAATTATCTTATATTTGATAAAGGGGCTAAAAGCATGCAATGGAGGAAGGATAGCATTTTCAACAAATGGTGTTGGGAAAACTGGAAATCCATATGCAACAAAATGAAACTGAATCCCCTCCTCTCACCATGCACAAA
The DNA here is from genome assembly GCF_052094955.1 of Ictidomys tridecemlineatus. Taxonomy (NCBI): domain Eukaryota; kingdom Metazoa; phylum Chordata; class Mammalia; order Rodentia; family Sciuridae; genus Ictidomys; species Ictidomys tridecemlineatus. The sequence goes on along the minus strand of NW_027523652.1, from coordinate 37,243 downwards.
AATTAGCTCAAAATGGATCAAGGACCTTGATATCAAATCAGAGACTCTGCGTATGATAGAAGAAAAAGTTGGCTACGATCTACATATTGTGGGATCAGGCTCCAAATTCCTTAACAGGACACCCATAGCACAAGAGTTAATAGCAAGAATCAACAAATGGGACTTACTTAAACTAAAAAGTTTTTTCACAGCAAGAGAAACAATAAAAGAAGTAAATCGGGAGCCTACATCATGGGAACAAATTTTTACCCCCCACACTTCAGATAGAGCCTTAATATCCAGAGTTTACAAAGAACTCAAAAAATTAGACAATAAGACAACAAATAACCCAATCAACAAATGGGCCAAGGACCTGAACAGACACTTCTCAGAGGAGGACATACAATCAATCAATAGATACATGAAAAAATGCTCACCATCTCTAGCAGTCAGAGAAATGCAAATCAAAACTACCCTAAGATACCATCTCACTCCAGTAAGATTGGCAGCCATTATGAAGTCAAATAATAACAAGTGCTGGAGAGGATGTGGGGAAAAGGGTACTCTTATACATTGCTGGTGGCCTGCAAATTGGTTCGGCCAATTTGGAAAGCAGTATGGAGATTCCTGGGAAAGCTGAGAATGGAACCACCATTTGACCCAGTTATTGTTCTTCTTGGTATGTTCCCTGAAGACCTTAAAAGAGCGTACTACAGGGATACTGCCACATCGATGTTCACAGCAGCACAATTCACAATAGCTAGACTGTGGAACCAACCCAGATGCCCTTCAATGGATGAATGGATTAAAAAAATGTGGCATTTATACACTATGGAGTATTACGCAGCACTAAAAAATGACAAAATCATGGAATTTGCAGGGAAATGAATGGAATTAGAGCAGATTATGCTCAGTGAAGCTAGCCAATCCCTAAAAAACAAATACTAAATGTCTTCTTTGATATAATAAGAGCAACTAAGAATAGAGTAGGGAGGAAGAGCAGGAAGAAAAGATTGACATTAAACAGAGGCATGAGATGGGAGGGAAAGAGAGAGAAAAGTGGAATTGCATGGAAATGAAAAGAGACCCTCATTGTTGTAAAAAAACTACATAAAAGAGGTTGTGAGGGAAATTGGAAGAAAAATAAGGAGAGAAGTGAATTACAGTAGATGGGATAAAAAGAGAAGATGGGGTGAGGGGTATAGTAGAGGATAGGAAAGGTAGCAGAATACATCAGTCACTAGTATGGCATTATGTAAAAATGTGAATGTGTAACCTATGTGATTCTGCAATCTGTATTTGGGGTAAAAATGGGAGTTCATAACTCACTTCAAACTACTGTTCGAAGTATGATATGTCAAGAGCTTTGTAATGTTGTGAACAACCAATAATAAATAAATAAATAAAATAAAATAAAAAAAGAAGAACTGTTGCAAGGAAAAGAGGTTTGAGATTGGTGTGCAGAGACTGTTGCAGAGAGCAGATGTTGGAGACTGGGGTGGAAAAAGACTTTTGCAGAGAGAAGAATTTGGAAACTGAGGTGCAGAAGGACTGTTACAAAGAGCAGAGGTTAGAGCCTTGAGTGTAGAAGGACTGATACAGAAAGCAGAGTTTGGAGACTGCAGTGCAGAAGGACCGTTACAGAGAGTAGAGTTTGGAGACTGGCGTGCAGAATAACTGTTGTAGAGAACAGAGTTTGGAGACTGGGGTGCAGAAGGACCATTGCAGAAAGCAGAGTTTGGAGACTGGGTTTCAAAAGGATCTTACAGAGAGAAGAGGTTGGAGTCTGAGGTGCAGAAGAAAAGTTACAGATAGCGGGGGTTGGAGACTGGGGTTCAGAAAAACTGATACAGAAAGCAGAGTTTGGAAAATGGGGTGCAGAAGGACAATTACAGAGAACAGAGGTTTGAGACTGCAGTACAGAAGGTCTGTTGCAGTGAGCAGATTTTGGAGACTGGGTTGCAGAAGGAGTGTTGAAGAGAGGAAGGTTGAAGACGGGGTGCAGAAGGGCTGTTGCAGAGAGAAGAGGTTGCAGAGTGGAGTGCAGAAGGACTGTAACTGAGAGGAGAGTTTAAAGACTAGTGCAGGAGGACTAATACAGAAGGACCCTTACAGAGAACAGAGGTTGAAGACTGTGGTACAGAAGAACTGTTTTGGAGAACAGAGTTTGGAGACTGGGGTGCAGAAGGACCATTGCACATTGCAGAAGTTTGAGATCTGGGTGTAGAAGGCCTGTTAAGGAGAGAAAAGGTTGGAGACTGGGGTGCACAAGGGCTGTTACAGTGAGCAGAATTTGGAGACTGGGTAGTAGAAGGATCTTACAGAGAGCAGAGGTTTGAGACTGACGTGCAGAAGGAGTGTTACATAGAACAGAGTTTGGAGACTGGAGTGCAGAAGGATCGTTGCAGAGAGCAGAGTATTCAGACTGAGGTGCAGAAGGACTTTTGCAGACATCTGATGTTCGAGACTGGGGTGCAGAAACATTGTTGTAGAGAGAAGAGGTTGGAGACTTGGATGCAGAATGATCGTTCCAGAGAGCAGAGATTGTAGACTGGGGTGCAGAACGACTGTTACAGATTGCAGAATTTGGAGAAGGGTGCGTTAGGACTGTTACAGAGAGTTTGGAGATTGGGTTGCAGACGAATCTTACAGACAGCAGAGGTTGGATTCTGAGGTGCAGAAAGACTGTTACAGAGAGTAGAGGTTGGAGACTGAGGTGCAGAAAGACCAATGCAGGGAGCAGAGTTCGGAGACAGAAGTACAGAAGGACTGTTGAAGAGCAGAGGTTGGAGACTTGGGTGTAGAAGGACTGTTTCAGAGAGCAGAGGTTGTAGATTGGGGTGCAGAAGGACTGTTGCAGAGAGCAGAATTTGAAAACTGAGGTTCTTAAGAACTGTTACAGAGAGCAGAAGTTGGAGACATGAGTGCAGAAAGCCTGATACAGAAAGCAGAGGTTAGAGTCTGGGGTGCAAGAGGACAGTTACAGAGAGCAGAGTTTGGAGACTGCAGTACAGAAGGACTGTTACACAGAGCAGAGGTTGGAGAGTGGGGTGCAGAAGGACAGTTACAGAGAGCACAGTTTTGAAACTGGGGTGAAGAAGAAATGTTGCAGAGAGCAGAGTTTGGAGACTGGGGTGCAGAAGGACTCTAACAGAGAGCAGATTTTAGAGACTGGGGTGCAGAGGGACCATTACAGAGAACAGAGGTTTGATACTTCGGTACAGGAGGACTGTTACAGGGAGCAGAGGTTGGAGACTGGGGTGCAGAATAACTGTTGTAGAGAACAGAGTTTAGAGAGTGGGGTGCAGATGGACCATTGCAGATAGCAGAGGTTGGAGTCTGGGTTTCAGAATGATTATACAGAGAGCAGGGTTTGGACACTGAGGTGCAGAAGGACTGTTGCAGAGAGCAGAGATTTGAGCTTGGGGCGCAGTAGGACTGTCTCAGAGTGCAGAGGTTGGAGTCTGAGGTGCAGAAGGACTGTTAAAGAGAGCAGAGTTTAGAGACTGGGGTGCAGAAGGACTGATACAGAAAGCAGAGTTTTGAGACTGGGGTGCAGAAAACCGTTACAGAGAGCAGAGGTTAGAGACTGAAGAACAGAAGAACGGTTACAGAGAACAGAGGTTGGAGACTGGGGTGGAAAAAGACTGTTGAAGAGAGCAGATTTTGGAGACTGGGGTACAGACGGACTGTTGCAGAGAGCAGAGGTTGCAGCGTGAGGTGCAGAAGGACTGTTACAGAGAGCAGACTTTGAAGACTGTGGTGCAGAAGAACTGATACAGAAAGCAGAGGTTGGAGAATGGGGTGCAGAAGGAACCTTACAGAGGACAGAGGTTGAAGACTGCGGTACAGAAGAACTGATGTAGAAAACAAGGATGGAGACTGGGGTGCAGATGGACCATTGCAGAGAGTTGACGTTGGAGACTGGGGTGCCGAAGGATTGTTGCAGAGAGCAGACGTTAGAGACTTTGGTGCAGAAGGATTTCACAGAGAGCAAAGTTTGGAGACTGAGGTGCAGAAGGACTGATGCAGAGAGCAAAGGTTGGAGACTGGGGTGCAGAAAGACTGTGCAGAGTGCAGTGTTTGGAGACGGGTGTGCAGAAAGAGTGTTGTAGAGAGCAGAGATTGGAGATTGGGGTGCAGAAGGACTGTTACAGAGAATAGAGGTAGAAGCATGGGGTGCAGAACGAAGGATACAGAAAGCAGAGTTGGGAGACTGGGGTGCAGAAGGACCGTTACAGAGAATAGAGTTTGGAGACTGCGGAATAGAAGGACTGTTAAAGAGAGCAGAGGTTGGAGACAGGTGTGCAGAAGGATATTACAGAGAGCAGAGGTTGGAGACTGGCGTGCAGTAGGACTGTTGCAGAGAGCAGAGGTTGGAGACTGTGGTGCAGAAGAATCATTGCAGAGAGAAGAGGTTGGAGTCTGAGGAGCAGGAGGCCTGTTACAGAGAGCAGAGCTTGGAGACTGGGGTGCAGAAGGCCTGCAACATAGAGCAGAGTTTGGAGACTGGGTGGCAAAAGTATCTTACAGAGAGCAGAGGTTGTTGACTGAGGTGCCAAAGGACTGTTACAGAGAGCAGAGGTTGGAGACTGGGGTCCAGAAAGATCATTGCAGAGAGCAGAGTTTTCAGAATAATATTTGGAATGACTGTTGCAGAGAACAGAGGTTGGAGAGTTGGGTGCAAAAGGATTGTTACAGAGAGCAGATGGTGGAGACTGGGGGTGCCAAAGGACTGTTTCAGAGAGCAGAGTTTGGAGACTTGGGTTCAGAAGGACTGTTACAGAGAGCAGAGTTTGGAGACTCGGTTCAGAATTACTGTTAAAGAAAGCAGAGTTTGGAGACTGGTTTACAGAAAGATATTACATAGAGCAGAGGTTGGAGACTGAGGTGCAGAAGGATTGTTACAGAGAGTAGATGTTGAAGACTGTGGTGCAAAAAGACCTTTGCAGAGAGCAGAGGTTGGAGACTGAGGTGCAGAAGGACTGTTGATGAGTGCAGAGGTTGGAGACTTGGGTATAGAAGGATTGTTACAGAGAGCAGAGGTTAGAGACTTGAGTGCAGAAGGTCTGATACAGAAAGCAGAGTTTGGATGCTGGGGTGCAGAAGGACTGTTGAAGAGAGTAGAGTTTTGAGGCTGGGGTGAAGAAGGACTATTGCAAAGAGCAGAGGTTTGAGACTGGTGTGCAGATGGACAGTTGCAGAGAGTAGAGGTTTGAGATTGGGATGCAGAAGGACTGTTGAAGAGAGCAGAGTTTGGAGACTGGGTTGGAGAAGGACTGTTGCCGAGAGTAGAGATTAGAGATTGGGGTGCCAAAGGACTGATGCAGAGAGCAGAGTTCGGAGACTGAAATATAGAAGGACTGTTATTGAAAACAGAGGTTGGAGACTCTGGAGCAGAAGGACTTATAGAGAAAGAAGAGGTTGGAGATTGGGGTGCAGAAAGACTGTTGCAAAGAGCAGAGGTTGGAGACTGGGGTGGAGAAGTAATGTTGTAAAGAGCAGATGTTGGCGACTGGGGTGCAGAAGGACTGTTGCAGAGAGCAGTGTTTGGAAACTGGGGTGCATAGGACAATTACAGAGAGCAGAGGTTGCAGACTGAGGTGCAGAAGGACTGTTAAGAGAGCAGAGTTTGGAGACTGTGGTGCAGAAGGACTGATACAGAAAGCAGAGGTTGGAAACTGGGGTGCTGATGGACCCTTAAAGAAAACAGAGTTTGGAGACTGCAGAATAGAATGACTGTTACAGAGAGCAGATTTTGGAAACTGGGGTGCAGAAGAAGTGTTGAAGAGAACAGAGGTTGAAGACTTTGGTGCAGAAAGATCGTTGCAGAGACCAGAGTTTGGAGACTGGGGTGAAGAACACTGATACAGAAATCAGAGGTTGGAGACTGGGTTGAAGAAGGCCTGATACAGAAAGCAGAGTTTGGAAACTGTGGTGTAGAATGACTGTTACAGAGAGCATAGTTTGAATAGTGGGTTGCAGAAGGATTTTACAGAGAGCAGAGGTTGGAGACTGAGGTGCAGAAGGAACCTTACAGAGAGCAGAGGTTGGAGACTGAGGTGCAGAAGGACTGTTGTAGAGAGCAGAGGTTGCAGACTGAGTTGCAGAAGGACTGTTACAGCATTCAGAGTTTCGAGACTTTGGTGGAAAATGACGGATATCAAAGCAGAGGTTGGATACTGGGGTGCATAATGACCCTTACGGAGAACAGAGGTTGGAGACTGCGGTACAGAAGGACTGTTACAGACAGCAGAGGTTGGAGACTGGGGTGCAGAAGAACTTTTGTAGAGAACAGTGGTTGGAACTGGGTTGCAAGATGATCATTTGGGCGAGCAGAGTATGGAGACTGGGGTGTAGAAGGACTGTTGCAGAGAGCAGAAGTTGTAGACTGAGGTGTAGAAAGACTGTTGCAGAGAGCAGATGTTGGAGACTTGGGTGCAGAAAGACTTTTGCATAGAAAAGAGTTTGGAGACTGAGTGCAGAAGGATGGTTAGAGAGACAAGAGTTTGGAGACTGGGGTGCAGAAGGACTTTTACAGAGAGCAGACATTGGAGACTGGGGTGCAGAAGGATCGTTGCAGAGAGCAGAGTTTGGAGACTGGGGTGTAGAAGGATCGTTAAAGATAGCAGATTTTGGACACGGTAATGCAGAAGGACTTTTACAGAGAGCAGAATTTGAAGACAGGTGTGCAGTAGGACATTTACAGAGAGAACATGTTGGAGACTGATGTGCAAAAAAACTGTTACAGAGAGCAATGTTTGGAGACTGGGGTGCAGAAGGAGTGTTTCAGAGAGCAGTGGTTGCAGACTTAAGTACAGAAGGACCCTTACAGAGATCAAGTTTGGAGACTGCAGTACAGAAGGATTGTTACAGAGAGCATAGGTTGTGGACAGGTGTTCAGAAAGATCTTACAGACAGCATAGGTTGGAGACTGGGGTGAAGAAGGACTGTTCGGAGAGCAGAGGTTGGAGACTGGGGTGCAGAAGGCCTGTTACAGAGAGCAGTGCTTGGAGACTGAGGTGCAGAAGAATCGATCCTGAGAGCAGAGTTATCAGACTGAGGTGCAGAAGGACTGTTACAGAGAGCAGATGTTGGAGACTGGGGTGCAGAAGGACTGATACAGAAAGCAGAGCTTGATGACTGGGGTGCAAAAGGACTATTGCAGAGAGCAGAGGTTTGAGCCTGAGGTGGGGAACGACTGTTGCAGTGAGAAGATGTTAGAGACTGGGGTGCAGAAGGACTGTTGTAGAGAGCGGAGATTGTAGACTTGTCTGCAGAAGGAGTATTGCAGAGAGCAGAGGTTGCAGAATGAGGTGCAAAAGGACTGTTACAGAGAGCAGAGTTTGGAGAATGTGGTGCTGATGGACTGATACTGAAACCATGGTTGAAGACTGGGGTGCAGAAGGACACTTACAGAGAACAGAGATTGGAGACTGTGGTACAGAAGGACTGTTACATAGAGAAGAGGTTGAAGACTGCGGTGCAGAATAATTGTTTTAAAGAACAGAGTTTTGAGACTGTGGTGCAGAAGTACCATTGCAAATAGCAGAGGTTGGAAACTGGTTTCAGAAGGATTATATTGAGAGCAGAGTTTGGACACTGAGATGCAGAAGCACTGTTGCAGAGAGCAGAGGTTGGCGATTGAGGCGCAGTAGGACTGTTGCAAAGAGCAGAGGTTAAAGTCTAAGGTTCAGAAGGACTGTTACAGAGAGCAGAGTTTAGAGACGGGGTGCAGAAGGACTGATACAGAAAGTAGATTTTATAGACTGGGGTGCAGAAGAACCGTTTCAGAGAGCTGAGGTTGGAGACTGCAGTACAGAAGGACGGTTACAGAGATAAATAGCTGGAGACTGGGGTGGTAAAGGACTGTTGCAGAGAGCATATTTTGGAGACTGGGGTGCAGAAGGACTTTTGCAACAAGCAGAGGTTTAAGACTGGGTTGCAGAAGGACTCTTGCAGAGAGCAGAGGTTGGAGATGAGGTGCAGAAGGACTGTTATAGAGAGCAAAGGTTGGAGACTGGGGTGAAGAAGGACTGATACAGAGAGCAGAGTTTGGAGACTGCGGTACAGCAGGACTGTTACAGAGAGCAGAGTTTGCAGACTGCGGTGCAGAAGGAGTGTTTCAGAAAACAGAGGTTTGATACTGGTGTTCAGAAGGACTGTTACAAAGAGCAGATTTTGGAGACTGGTTTTCAGAATTTTTGTTACATAGTGTAGAGGTTGGAAACTGGGGTGCAGAAGGATCTTACAGAGAGTAGAGTTTGGAGACTAGGGTGCAGAAGGACTGTTGCGGAGAGCAGAGGTTGGAGACAGGGGTGAAGAATGATCGTTTCAGAGAGAAGAGTTTTGAGACTGGGATGCAGAAGGCCTGTTAAAGAGAGCAGTGTTTGAAAATTGGTTGCAGAAGGACTGTTATAGAGAGCAGAGTTTGGAGACTGGGTGGCAGAAAGATCTTCCAGAGAGCAGAGTTTGGAGACTGAGGTGCAGAAGGACGGTTACAGAGAGAAATTGTTGAAGACTGGGATCAGAAGGATCATGCAGAGAGCAAAGGTTTCAGACTAAGATGTAAAAGGACTGTTTCAGAGAGCAGAGGTTGGAGACTGAGGTGCAGAAGGAGTGTTACAGGGAGCAGATTTTAAAGACTGTGTTGCAGAAGGATAATACATAGAGCAGAGTTTGGAGACTGAGGTGCAGAAGGATTATTGCAGAGAGCAGATTTTCAGACTAAGATGAAGACAGACTGTTGCAGAGAGCAGATGTTCGAGACTAAGGTGAAGAAGGACGGCTACAGAGAGCAGAGGTTGAAAACTAGCTTGCAGAAGGCCTGTTACAGAGAGCAGAGTTTTGAGACTGGTTTGCAGAAGGACTGTTACAGAGATCAGAGTTTTGTGACTGGGTTTCAGAAGGATCCTACAGAGAGCAGATGTTGGAGAGTGAGGTGCAGAAGAACTGTTGCAGAGAGCAGAGTTTTGAGAATAGGTTACAGAAGGACTGTTGCAGAGAGTAGATGTTTGAGACTGTTGCTAAGAAGGACTGTTTTAAAGAGCAGAGGTTGGAGAATGGGGTGTAGAAAGACTTTTGCAAAGAGCAGAGGTTGGAGACTGAGGTGCAGGAGGACTGTTACAAGGAGCAGAGGTTGGAGACTGTTGTGAAGAAGGACTGATAAAGAAAGCAGAGGTTGGAGACTGGGGTGCAAAAGGACCTTTACGGAGAGCAGAGTTATGAGATTTGGTAGAGAAGAAATGTTCCAGAGACCAGATTTTGGGTATGGGAGAGCAGAAGGAATGTTGCAGAGGACAGAGGTTGGAGATTGGGGTGCAGCTGTACGTTGCAGAAAGCAGAGGTTGGAGACTAGGGTGCAGAAGTAATTTTACAGAGAGCAGAGTTTGGAAACTTGGGTGCAGAAGGATCTTACAGAGAGCAGAGGTTGAAGACTGAGGTTCAGTACGACTCTTACAGAGAGAAGTGTTTGGATACTGGGGTGCAAAAGGACTGATAAAGAAAGCAGAGATTGGAGTTTGGGGTGAAGAAAGAAGGTATCAGAGAGCAGAGTTTGGACTGCAGTAGAGAAGGTCTGTTTCAGAGAGGCAGAGGTAGGAGACTGGGGTGCAGAAGGACTGTTGAAGAGATCAGATGTTGGTAACTAGGGTGCAGACGGACTGTTGCAGAGAGCAGAGTTTGGAGACTTGGGTGCAGAAGGACTGTTGCAGAGAGCAGAGTTTGGAGACTGAGGGTGCAGAAGGACTGTTACAGAGAGAAGAGGTTTGAGACTTTGCTGCCAAAGGACTGTTACAGAGAGCAGAGTTTGGAGACTGGGTTCATGAAAAATCTTACAGTGAGCAGAGGTTGGAGACTGAGGTGCAGGTGGATTGTTACAGAGAGCAGTGGTTGGAGACGGGGGTGCAGAAGGATCTTGGAGAGCAGAGAATTCAGAGTGAGGTGCAGAAACACTGTTACAGAGAGCAGAGGTTGGAGGCTGAGTTGTAGAACAACTGTTACAGATAGCAGAGTTAGGAGACTGAGGTGCAGAAGGACTGTTACAGAAAGCAGAGTTTGGAGACTGTGGTTCAGAAAGACTCTTACAGAGAGCAGATATTGGAAACTGGGGTGTAGAAGGAATGTTACAGAGAGCAGATTTTGGAAACTGGGGCACAGAAGGATCATACAAAGAGCAGAGGTTGGAGATTGATGTGCAGTAGGATTCTCACAGAGAGCAGAGTTTCTAGACTGGGGTGCAGAAGGACTGATAGAGAAAGCAGAGATTGGAGTTTGTGGTTAAGAAAGACGGTAACACAGACCAGAGGTTGGAGACTGCAGTACAGAAGGACTGTTAAAGAGAGCAGAGGTAAAGACTGGAGTGCAGAAGGACTGTTGCAGAGAACAGATGTTGGTAACTAGGGTGCACAAGGACTTTTGCAGAGAGCAGAGGTTGGAGACTGGGATGCACTAGGACTCTTGCAGAAGTAGAGGTTGGAAACTAAGGTGCAGAAGGACTGTTACAGAAAGAAGAAGTTGGAGACTGTCGTGCTGAAGGACTGAAACAAAAAGCAGAGTTTGGAGACTGGGGTGCAGAAGGACTATTACAGAGAGCAGATGTTGGAGACTGGTTTGCAAAAGGACTGTTAAAGAGAGCAGAGGTTAGAGACTGGGGTGCTGAAGGACTGTTGCAGAGAGCAGAATTTGGAGAGTGGGAATTGTGAAGAATTGTTGCAGAGAGAAGATTTTGGAGACTGGGGTGCAGAAGGACTGTTGCAGAGATCAGATATTGGAGACTGGGTGCAGAAGGACTGTTAAAGAGCGCAGTGGTTGGAGACTTTGGTGCAGACGGATTGTTACAGAGAGCAGGAGTTTGGAGACTGGAGTGCATAAGGATCTTACAGAGAGCAGAGGTTGGAGACTGGGGTGTAGAAGGACTCTTGCCGAGAGCAGAGGTTGGAGACTGGGTGGAGAAGAATCGTTGAAGAGAGAAGAGTTTGGAGACTGGGGTTCAGAAGGCCTGTTACAGAGAGCAGAGTTTCGAGACTGGGTTGCAGAATTCTTGATATAGAAAGCAGATTTTGGAAACTGTTGTGAAGAAGGACTGTTACAGAGAGCAGAGTTTGGAGACTCAGTTGCAGATGGGTCTTACAGAGAGAAGAGGTAGGAGACTAAGGTGCTGAAGAACTTTTACAGAGACCAGAGTTTGGAGACTGGGTTGGAGAAGGATCCTACAGAGAGCAGGGTTTGGAGAATGCGGTGCAGAAGGACTGTTGTAGAGATCAGACGTTGGAGACTTGGGTGCAGTAGGATCATTGCAGAGAGCAGACGTTGGAGACTGGGGTCCAGAAGGATCGTTGCAGAGAGCAGAGTTTGGAGACTGGGGTGCGGGAGGACTCTTGCAGAGAGCAGATGTTGATGACTCGGGTGCAGAAGGACTGTTGCAGAGAGCATATTTTAGAGATTGGGGTGCAGATGGACTGTTACAGAGAGCAGAGGTTGGAGACTGGGGTGCAAAAGGAGTGTTGCAGAGAGCCGATGTTGGAGACTGGGGTGGAGAAAAATTGTTGCAGAGAAAAGAGGTTGGAGACTGGGGTGCAGAACGATCATGGAGAGAAGAGGTTTCAGACTCAGGTTAAGAAGTACTGTTACAGAGAGCGGAGTTTGGAGACTGAAGTGCAGAAGGACTGTTACAGAAAGCGGAGGTTGAAAATTGGGGTGCAGAAGGACCGTTACGGAGACCAGAGTTTGGAGACTGCGGTATAGAAGGACTGTTTAAAGAGAGCAGAGGTGGGAGACTTGGGTGCAGAAGGACTGTAACAGAAAGCACAGTTTGGAGACTGAGGTGCAGAAGGATAGATACAGAGAGCAGAGGTTGGAGACTGTGGTTTAGAAGGACTGATACAGAAAGCAGTATTTGGAGACTGGGTTGCTGAAGGATCTTACAGAGAGCAGAGTTTGGTGACTGCAGTACAGAAGGACTGTTACAGAGAGCAGATATTGGAGACTGGGGTTCAGAAGGATCGTGCAGAGAGAAGAGATTTAAGACTGAGGTGCAGAAGGACTGTTACAGAGAGCAGAGGTTGGAGACTGAGGTGTAGAAGGACTTTTACAGAGAGCAGAGTTTTGAGACTCAGGTGCAGAAGGACTGTTACAGAAAGCAGAGTTTGGAAATTGGGGTGCAGAAGGACAGTTACAGAGAGCAGAGGTTTTAGACTGCGGTATAGGACTGTTACCGAGAGCAGAGGTTGGAGACTGGGGTGCAGAACAACTCTTACATAGAGCACAGGTTGGAGAATGAGGTGCAGAAGGATCGTTAGAGAACAGAAGTTGGAGACTGGGGTTTAGACAGACTGATACAGAAAGCAGAGTTTGGAGACTGGTGTGTAGAAGGACCGTTATGGAGAGCAGAGTGTGGAGACTATGGTACAGAAGGACTGTTACAGAGAGCAGATCTAGGAGACTGGGGAGTAGAAGGACTGTTGCAGAGGACAAAGCTTTGAGACTGGGGTGGAAGAGGAATGTTACAGAGAACAGAGTTTGGAAACTGGAGTGCAGAAGTATCTTTCAGATAGAGACGTTGGAGACTGTGGTACAGAAGGACTGTTGCAGAGAGCAGATGTTGGAGACAGGGGTCCAGAAGGATCATTGCAGAGAGCAGAGTTTGGAGACTGTGGTGCAGAAAGACTGTGGCAGAGAGCAAATGATTGAGATTGGGGTGCAGAAGGACTCTTGCAGAGAGCAGATTTTAGAGACTGGGGTGCAGAAGGACTGTTACAAAGAGCAGAGTTTGGAGACTGAGGTGCAGAAGGACTGTCACAGAGTGCAGAGTTTAAAGACTGGTTTGCAGAAGGACTGTTACAGAGAGTAGAGGTTGGAGACTGTGGTTTAGATGGATCTTACAGAGAGCAGATTTTGGAGACTCGGGTGCAAAGAACTTTGGCAGAGAGCAGATGTTGGAGACTGGGGTGGAGAAAAATCGTTGCAGAGAGAACAGGATTGAGACTGGGGTGTAGAAGGCCTGTTACAGAAAGCAGAGGTTGAAGAGTGGGTTGCAGAAGTCCTGTTACAGAGAGCAGAGGTCGGAGACTGTTGTGCAGAAGGACTGTTACAGAGTGCAGAGTTTAAAGAATGTGTATCACAAGGATCTTACAGAGAGCAGATTTGAGACACTGAGGTGCAGAAGAGTCATCGCAGAGAGCAGAGTTTTCAGACTGAGCTACAGGAAAACTGTTGTAAAGAGTAGATGTTAATAACTAGGGTACAGAAGGACTGTTTTAGTGAGTAGAGTTTGGAGACTGGGGTGCAGAAGGACTGTTGCACAGAGTAGAGGTTGGAGAATGAGATGCGGAAGTCCTGTTACAGGGAGCAGAGGTTGGAGACTCGTGTGCAGAAGGACTGTTACAGAGAGCAGTGGTTGGATACAGGGGTGCAAAAGGATCCTACAGAGAGCAGAATTTGGACACTGAGGTGCAGAAGGACTATTGCATAGATCAGATGTAGGAGACTGGGGTGCAGTAGCATCACTGCAGAGAGAAGAGGTTGGAGCCTAGGGTGCAGAAGGATCGTTGCAGAGAGAAGAGGTTGGAGACTGGGGTGAAGAAGGCCTGCTACAGAGAGCAGAGTTTTTAGACTGGGTTGCTGAAGAATCTTGGAGAGAGCAGAGGTTGGAGACTGAGGTGCAGGTGGACTGTTACAGAGAGCAGTGGTTGGAAATAGTGGTGCAGAAGAACCGTTACAGAGACCAGAGTTTTGAGACTGCAGTATAGAAAAACTGTTACAGAGGTTGGAGACTGGGATGCAGATAGAATGTTACAGAGAGCACAGGTTGGAGACTGAGGTGCAGAAGGATAGATACAGAGAGCAGAGGTTTGAGACTGGGCTTCAGAAGGACTGATACAGAAAGCATAGTTTGGAGACTTGGGTGCAGAAGGACCGTTCCGGAGAGCAGAGGTTGGAGACTGTGGTACAGAAGGACTGTTACAGAGAGAAGATGTTGGAGACTGGGGTTCAGATGGATCTTACAGAGAGCATAGGTTGAAGACTGGGGTGCAAAAGGACTGTTGCAGAGAGCAGAGCTTGGAGACTGTGGTGGAGAAGAATCATTGCAGAGAGAAGAGGTTGAAGACGGAGGTGCAGAAGGCCTGTTTCAGAGAGCAGAGGTTGGACACTGGGTTGCAGCAGTCCTGTTACAGAGAGCTAAGTTTGGAGAATGTTGTGCAGAAGGACTGTCACAGAGTGCAGAGTTTAAAGTCTGTGTTTTAGAAGGATCTTACAGAGAGCAGAGTTGGGATAATGAGGTGCAGAAGGACTCATGAAGTGAGCAGACGTAAGAGACTGGGGTCCAGAAAGATCCTTGCACAGAGTAGAGTTTGGAGAATGGGGTGTAGAAGGACTGTTGCAGAGAGCAAATGTTGAAGACTGGGGTGCAGATGGACTGTTGCAGAGAGCAGAGGTTGGAGATAGGGTTCAGAAGGACTGTTGCAGAGAGCAGAGTTTGGAGACTAGGGTTCAGAGGGACCTTACCGAGAGAAAACTTTGGAGACTGTGGTGCAAAAGTACTGTTGCAGAGAGCAGAGGTAGGATACTGTTGTGGAGAAGAATTGTTGCAGAGAGAAGTGTTTGGAGACAGGGGTGCAGAAGGCCTGTTACAGAGAGCAGTGGTTGTGGTTGGAGACTGGTTTGCAGAAGTCCTGTTACAGAGAGCAGAGTTTGGAGACTGTTGTGCAGTAGGACTGTTACAGAGTGCAGAGTTTAAAGAATTGGTTGCAGAAGGATCTCCCAGAGCAGAGTTGGGAGACTGAGGTGCAGAAGGACTGTTACAGACAGTGAGGTAGGAGACTGTGGTTCAGAAGGTTCGTTGCAGAGGGCACAGTTTTCAGACAGAGTTTCAGAATGACTGTTGCCGAGAGCAGATGTTGGAGACTTGGGTGCAGAAGAACTGTTGCAGAGAGCAGACGTTGGATACTGGGGTTAAGAAGGATCATTGCAGAGAGCAGAGTTTTGAGGCTGGTGTGCAGAAAGACTGTTACAGAGTAGAGTTTGGAGACTGGGTTTTATAAGGATGCTACAGAGAGCAGAGTTTGGATACTGGGTTGCAGCAGTCCTGTTACAGAGAGCTGAGGTTGGAGACTGTTGTGCAGAAGGACTGTTACAGAGTGCAGAGTTTAAAATCTTTGTTTTAGAAGGATCTTACAGAGAGCAGAGTTGGGAGAATGAGATGCAGAAGGACTCATGAAGTGAGCAGACGTTGGAGACTGGTGTCCAGAACGATCGTTGCAGAGAGCAGAGTTTGGAGAATGGGGGTGTAGAAGGTCTGTTGCAGAGAGCAGATGTTGGAGACTGGGGTGCAGATGGACTGTTGCAGAGAGCAGAGGTTGGATATGGGGTTCAGAAGAACTGTTGCAGAGAGCAGAGGTTGGAGACTGGGGTGCAGAAAGACTGTTACAGAGAGCAGAGTTTGGAGACTGGGGTTAAGAGGGATCTTACTGAGAGCAGACATTGGAGACTGTTGTGCAAAAGGACTGTTGCAGAGAGCAGAGGTTGGAGATGGGTGTGGAGAAGAATCGTCGCAGAGAGAAAAGTTTGGAGAAAGGGGTGCAGAAAACCTTTTACAGAGAGCAGTGGTTGGAGACTTGGTTGCAGAAGTCCTGTTACAGAGAGCAGATTTTGGAGACTGTTTTGCAGAAGGACTGTTACAGAGTGCAGAGTTTAAAGACTGGGTTGCAGAAGGATCTCAAGAGAACAGAGTTGGGAAACTGAGGTGCAGAAGGACTGTTGCAGAGAGCAGATTTTGGAGACTGGGGTTCAGAAGGACTGTTGCAGAGCGCAGAGTTTGCAGACTGGGGTTCAGAGGGATCTTACCGAGAGCAGACATTGGAGACTGTTGTGCAAAAAAACTGTTGCAGAGAGCAGAGGTTGGAGACTGGTGTGGAGAAGAATCGTTGCAGAGAGAAAGGTTTGGAGACAGGGGTGCAGAAGGACTGTTGCAGAGAGCAGAGTTTGGAGACTGGGGTGCAGAAGGACTGTTGCAGAGAGCAGAGTTTGGAAACTGTGGTGTAGAAGGACTATTGCAGAGAGCAGAGGTTGGATACTGTGGTGCAGAGGAATAATTGCAAGGAGCAGAGCTTGGAGACAGGGGTGCAGAATGATCTTACAGAGTGCAAAAATTAGAGACTGAGGTGCATAAGGACTGTTGCAGAGAGCAGAGTTTGGTGACTGAGGTGTATAAAGACTGATACAGAGAACAGAGGTTGGAGACTGAGGTGTAGAAGGACTGATACAGAGAGCAGAGTTTGGAGACTCAGGTGCAGAAGGACTGTTACAGGAAGTAGAGTTTGGAAATTGGGGTGCAGAAGGACCGTCAAAGAGAGCAGAGTTTGTAGACTGTGGTATAAAAAAACTTTTACAGAAAGTAGAGGTTGGAGACTGGGGTGTAGAAGAAATGATACAGAGAGCACAGGTTAAAGACTGAAGTGAAGAACGATAGATACAGAAAAAAAAAAGGTTAGAGACTGTGGTTCAGAAGGACTGATACAGAAAGCAGAGTTTGGAGACTGGGGTGCAGAAGGACCATTATGGAGAGCAGAGGTTGGAGACTGCAGTACAGAAGGACTTTTACAGAGAGCAGATGTTGGAGACTGGGCAGCAGAAGGACTGTTGCAGAGGACAGAGGTTGGAGACTGGGGTTCTGCTTTACACTTTCAGAAAGCAGAGTTAAAAACTGGGGTGGAGAAGGAATGTTACAGAGAGCAGAGTTTTGAAACTGGAGTGCAGAAAGATCTTACAGAGACGAGAGGTTGGAGACTGTGGTGCAGAAGGACTGTTGCAGAGAGCAGAGGATGGAGAGTGGGGTCAAGAAGGATCGATGCAGAGAGCAGAATTTAGGGACTGTTGTTCAGAAGTACGGTTGCAGAGTTCAGACGCTGGAGACTGGGGTGCAGAAGGACTTTTGCAGAGAGCAGTGGTTGGAGACTGGTGTGCAGCAGGACTGTTAGAGAGAGCAGAGGTTGGAGACTGGCTTTTAGAAGTCCTGTTACAGAGAGCAGAGTTTGGAGTCTTTTGTGCATAAGGACTGTTAAAGAGTACAGATTTTAAAGACTGGGTTCTAAAAGGATCTTACAGAGAGTAGAAGTTGGAGAATGAGGTGCAGAAAGACTGTTGCAGAGAGCAGAGGATGGATACTGGAGTGCAAAACGACTGTTACAGAAAGCATAGGTTGGCAATTGGTGAGCAGAAGGACAATTACAAAGAGAAGAGGTTGGAGACTGTGATACAAAAGGACTATTACAGAGAGCAGAGTTTGGAGAATGGGTAGAAGAAGGATCCTTGAGGAGAGCAGATGTTTTAGACTGGGTTGCAGAACTTCCATTACAGAGAGCAGAGGTTGGAGACTGAGGTACAGAAGAACTTTACAGAGAGCAGCGGTTGGAGACTGGGGTGCATATGGAATCTTACAGAGAGCAGAGGATGTAGATTGGGGTGCAGAAGGAGTGTTACAGAGAACATAGCTTGGAGATTGTGGTGCAGAAGAACTGTACAGAGAGCCAAGGTTGGAGACTAGGGTGCAGAAGGATTGTTACAGAGAGCAGAGTTTGGAGGACTCTGGTGCAGAAGTACTGTTAAAGAGAGCAGAGGTTCGAGACTGGGGTGCAGAAGAACTGTTACAGAAAGCAGAGTCTGGAGACTGGGGTACAGAAGTCCTGTTACAGAGAGCAGATGTTGGAGAATGAGTTGCAGAAGGACTGTTATAGAGAGCAGAGATTGGAGACTGAGGTACAGAAAGATTGGTACAGAGAGCAGAGGTTGGAAACTGAGTTGCATAAGGACTGTTACAGAGAGCAGATGTTGGAGACTGGGGTGCAGAAGGATCGTTGCAGAGAGCAGAGGTTGAAAACTGAGGTGCAGAAGGTTTGTGGCAGAGAGCAGAGTTTGGAGACTGAAGTGCAGAAGGATCTTTACAGAGAGCAGAGGTTAGAGACTGGGGTCAGATAGACAGTTACGGAGAAAACAGGTTGGAGACGTGGGTGCAGAAGGATCTGTGCAGAGAGCAGAGGTTGGAAACTCAGGTGCAGAAGGATCGTTACAGAGAGCAGAGATTATAGACTGGGGTGCAGAATGACAGTTACCGAGAGCACAGTTTGGAGACCTGTGTGTAGAAGAAATTTTGCAGAGAGTAGAGGTTGGTGATTGGGGTGCAGAAGGACTGTTACAGAGAGCAGAGGTAGAAGACTGGGGTGCAGAAGAATCGTTACAGAGAGCAGAGGTTGGAGACTGCAGTACATAAGGACTGTTACAAAGAGCACAAATTTGAGACCGAGTGCAGAAGGACTGTTGCAGAGAAAAGAGTTATGAGACTGCGGTGCAGAAGAATCTTACAGAGAGTAGAGTTTGGAGACTTGGTTGTAGGAGGACTGTTGCAGATAGCAGAGGTGCAATACAGGGGTGCAGAAGGACTGTTACAGAGACCAGAGTTTGGAGACTGCGGTGCAGAAGGATCTTACAGAGCGTAGAGATTGGAGACCTGGGTGCAGAAGGACTGTTGTACAGAGCAGAGGTTGGAGACTGGTGTGCAAAAGGACTGTTACAGAGAGTAGAGGTTTGAGACTGTGGTGCAGAAGGATCTTACAGAGGGTAGAGTTTGGAGACTGGGGTGCAGAAGGACTGTTACAGAGAGCAGAGGTTGGAGACTGTGGTGCAGAAGGATCTTACAGAGGGTAGAGTTTGGAGACTGGGGTGCAGAAGGACTGTTGCAGAGAGCAAAGGTTGGAGACTGGGGTGCAGAAGGACTGTTACAGATAGCACAGTTTCGAGTCTGGGTTGCAGAAGGATCTTACAAAGAGCATTTTGCAGACAGGAGTTCATAAGGATTGTTACAATAGCAGAGGGTTTAAGACTGGGATGCAGAAGGATTGTTGCAGAGAGCAACCTTTTCAGTCTGAGGTGCAGAAGGACTGTTGCAGAGAGCAGATGTTTCATCCTGGTGTGCAGAAGGACTGTTACAGACAGCATAGTATAGAGACTGGGTTGCAGAAGGATTGTTGAAGAGAGCAGAGGTGGGAGAGTTGGGTGCAGAAGGCCTGTTAAAGAGAGCAGAGTTTATAAGACTGGGGTGCAGAAGGCCTGTTACAGAGAGCAGAGTTTGGAGACTCGGGTGCAGAAGGACTTTTACAGAGAGCAGAGTTTGGAGAATGGGTTGCAGAAGGATCTTACAGAGAGCAGAGAGGTTGGAGACTTAGGTTCAGAATGATCGTTTAGGAGAGCAGAGAATAGAGACTGTGGTCGAGAACGATACTTGCCGAGAGCAGATGTTGGATACTGGGGTGCAGAAGGACAGTTACAGAGAGCACAGGTTGGAGACTGGGGTGCAGAAGAAATGTTGCAGAGAGTACAGGTTGGATACTAGGGTGCAGAAGGACTCTTACAAAGAGTAGAGGTTGTAGATTGAGGTGCAGAAGGACTGTTACAGAGAGCAGAGGTTGGAGACTGGGGTACAGAAGAACTGATACAGAAAGCAGAGTTTGGAGACAGGGGTGAAGAAGCACCGATAAAGAGAGCTGAGGTTGGAGATTTAGGTGCAGAAGATTGTTACAGAGAGCAGAGGTTGGATACTGGGGTGCATATTGAATGTAACAGAGAGAAGAGGTTGGAGACTGAGGCAAAGAAGAATCTTACAGAGAGCAGAGGTTGGAGACTAGGGTGAAGAAAGACTGTTGCCGAGAGTAGAGTTTGGAAACTGAGGTGCAGAAAATTGTTGCAGAGAGAAGAGTTGGAGACTGGAGTGCAGAAGGCCTTTTACAGAGAGCAGAGTTTAGAAACTGGACTGCAGAAGGCCTTTTACAGAGAGCAGAGTTCTGAGACTGGGGTGCAGAAAGACTGATTACATATAGCACATTTCGGAGACTGGGGTACAGAAGGATCATTGCAGCGAGCAGAGGTTTCAGACTGAGGTGCAGAAGGACTGTTACAGAGAGCATTAGTTGTAGTCTGAGGGGCAGAAGGACTATAACAGAAAGAAGAGGTTGGCAATTGGGGTGCAGAAGGACCGTTACAAAGAGAAGAGGTTGGAGACTGCGGTACAGAAGGACTGTTACAGAGAGCAGAGTTTGAAGACTGGGGTGCAGAAGGACCATTGCAGAGAGGAGATGTTGGAGACTGGGGTACAGAAGGACTGTTGCAGAGAGCAGAGGTTGGAGACTGAGGTGCAGAAGGATCATTACAGAGAGCAGAGTTTGGAGACTGAGGTGCAGAAGGACTTTTACAGAGAGCAGAGTTTGGAGACTGGGGTGCAGAAGGATTCTTACAGTGAGCAGAGGATGGAGACTGGGTTGCATAAGGAGTGTTACAGAGAGCAGAGTTTGGAGATTCTGGTTCAGAAGAACTGTTAAAGAGAGCAGAGTTTTGAGACAGGGGTTCAGAAGGATTGTAACAGAGTGCAGAGGTGTGATTCGGGTGTAGCAGGACTGTAACAGAGAGTAGAGCTTGAAGACTGGGGTGCAGAAGAACTGTTACAGAGAGCAGAGGTTGGGACTGCAGTGAAGAAGGCATGTTACAGAGAGCATTGGTTGGACATTGAGGTGCAGAAGGATAATTACAGAGAGTAGAGGTTGGATACTGAGGAGCAGAAGGACTGTTACAGAGAGCAGAGTTTGGAGATTGAGTTGCAGAAAGATTTATACAGAGAGCAGAGGGTAGAGACTGAGGTGCAGAAGGACTGTTACAAAGAGCAGAGTTTGAAGACTGGGGTGCAGAAGTATCGTTGCAGAGAGCAGAGGTTGGAGACTGAGGTGCAGGAGGATCTTACAGACAGCAGAGGTTGGAGACTGGGGTGCAGAAGGAGAGTTACAGATAGCATAGGTTGGATACTGTGGTTCAGAAGAAATGTTGCAGAGAGCATATATTTGAGACTGGGGTGCAGATAGACTGTTACAGAGAGCAGAGTTTGGAGACTGAGGTGCAGAAGGACTGTTACAGAGAGCAGAGGTTGGAGACTGGGTTGCAGAAGGACTGTTACAGAGAGCAGAGGTTGGAGACTGGGTTGCAGAACGACTAATACACAAAGCAGAGTTTGGAGACTGGGGCTGCAGAAGGACTGTTACAGAGAGCAGAGTTCGAAGACTGGGGTGCAGTAGGATCTAACAGAGAGCAGAGTTTGGAGACTGAGGTGCAGAAGGACTGTTGCAGAGAGCAGAGGTTGGAGACTGAGATGCAGAATGATCATTTCAGAGAGAAGAGGTTGGAGACTGGGCTGAAGCAGACCTGTTACAGAGAGAGGAGGTTGGAGACTGGGGTGCTTAAGGCCTGTTAAGAGAGCAGAGGTTGGAGACTGGGGTTCTTAAGGCATGTTACAGAGAGCACAGTTCATAGACTGGTGTGCAGAAGAATTTTATAGAGAGCAGAGTTTGGAGCCTGAGGTGCAGAAGGACTGTTACAGAGAGCAGAGTGTGGAGACTTTGTTTCAGAATGATTGTTGCAGAGAGCAGAGTTTTCAGACTTAGGTGCAGACGGACTGTTGCAGAGAGCAGTTGTTCGAGAGTGGGGTGCAGAAGGACTCTTTCAGAGAACAGAACATGGAGACTGGGGTGCAGAAGGATTCTAGCAGGGAGCAGAGGTTTGAGACTGGGTTGCAGAAGGACTTTTACAGAGAGTAGAATTTTGAGACTTAGGAGCAGAAGGAACTTTGTAGACAGCAGAGGTTAAAGACTGATGTCCAGAGGGATTGTTACAGAGATCAGAGGGTGGAGACTGCAGTGTAGAAGGAGTGTTACAGGGAGCAGAATTTGAAGATTGGGGTGCAGAAGAACTGTTACCGAGAGCATAGGGTGGAGACTGGGGTGCAGAGGACTGTTGCAGAAAGCAGAGTTTGGAGCCTCAGGTGCAGAAGAACTGTTACAGAGTGCAGAGTTTGGAGACTTGGGTGCAGAAAGACTAATACAGAAAGTAGAGTTTGAAGACTGGGGTGTAGAAGGACCGTTACAGAGAGCAGAGTTTGGAGACCGCTGTACAGAAGGACTGTTACAGGGAGCAGAGGTTTGAGACTGGTGTTCTAAGGATCATTGCAGAGAGCAGATGTATTAGACTGGTGTGCAGAAGTATCTTACAGAGAGCATAGGTGGGAGACTGAGCTGCATATGGACTGTTACAGAGACCAGTGCTTGACGACTGGGGTACAGAAAGATCGTTGCAGAAAGCAGAGGTTGGGACTGAAGTGTGGAATGATCGATGAGGAGAGCAGAGGTTGAAGACTATGGTGGAGAACGATACTTACAGAGAGCAGATGTTGGAGTCTGGGGTGCAGAAGGACAGTTACAGAGAGCACAGGTTGGAGACTGGGGTGCAGAAGAAATGTTGCAGAGAGTAGAGGTTGGAGACGAGGTTGCAGTAGGACTGTTACAGAGAGCAGAGGTTGTAGACTGAGGTGCAGAAGGACTGTTACAGAGAGCAGAGGTTGGAGACTGGGTACAGAAGAACTGATACAGAAAGCAGACTTTGCAGACTGTGGTGCAGAAGGACTGTTGCACGGAACAGAGTTTGGAGACTGGGGTGCAGAATTAGCGATGCAGAGAGCTGAAGTTGGAGATTTAGGTGCCTAAGATTGTTACAGAGAGCAGAGGTTGAATACTGGGGTGCATATGGACCGTTACAGAGAGCAGAGGTTGGAGACTGAGGTGCAGAAGAATCTTACAGAGAGCAGAGGTTGAAGACTAGGGTGCAGAATAACTGTTACATATAGTAGAGGTTGGAAACTGAGGTGCAGAAAGATCGTTGCAGAGAGAAGAGGTTGGAGACTGGGGTGCAGAAGGCTCATTGCAGAGAGCAGAGGCTGGAGCCTGGGGAGAAGAAGGATCATTGCAGAGAGCAGATGTTGGAGACTGGGGTGCAGAAGGTCTGTTAGAGAGAGCAGATTTTTGAGACTGAGGTGCAGAAGGATTTAACAGAGAGCAGAGGTTGGGGACTGAGGGCAGAAGGACTGTTGCAGAGAGCAGAAGTTGAAGACTGGGGTGAAGAAGGCCTGTTACAGAGAGCAGAGTTTGGAGACTGGGGTGCTGAAGGCCTGTTACAGAGAGCAGAGGTTGAAGATTTGGGTGCAGAAAAACTGTTACAGATAGAACAGTTTATAGACTGAGGTGCAGAATGATATTATAGAGAGCAGAGTTTGGAGACTGAGGTGCAGAAGGAATGTTACAGAGAGCAGAGTTTTGAGACTGGGTTGCAGAATGATTGTTGAAGAGAGCAGAGTTTTCAGACATAGGTGTAGAAGGACTGTTGCAGAGAGCAGATTTTCAAGAGTGGGGTGCAGAAAGACTCTTTCCGAAAGCAGAACTTGGAGACTGGGGTGCAGAAGGATTCTTGCAGCTAGCAGAGGGTGGAGACTGAGGTGCAGAAGGCCTGTTACAGATATCACAGTTTAGAGACTGTTTTGCAGAAGGATATTATAGAGAGACGAGTTTGGAGACTGAGGTGTAGAAGGACTGTTACAGAGAGCAGAGGTTGGAGACTGGGGTGCAGAATGATTGTTGCAGATAGCAGATTTTTCAGACTGAGGTGCAGAAGGAGTGTTGCAGAGAGCAGATGTTCGCGACTGGGATGCAGAACGAGTTTTTCAGAAAGCAGAACTTGGAGACTGGGTTGGAGAAGGATTGTTGAAGGGAGCAGAGGTTGTAGACTGGGGTGCATAAGAACTGTTATAGAGAGCAGAGGTTTTAGACTGGGGTGCAGAAGGCCTTGTACAGAGATCAGAGCTTTTACACTGTGGTGCAGAATGATTGCTGATAGCTGGTGAGCCTCCTTCTGGACACGTTCTTTTCTGCACAGTCCATCACGCCCTCTCTACTCACCCTGCTCTCTTTTGGCTTTATGAGCACCTGTGACTTCCACAGTCAATCTAAGCCATGACTCCCAGGCCTATCTGCTGGGAACCTTTCCCGCTGCCTCCTGGAATCTCCTCAGGGAGACTCCGCAGGTACCCAGACTCCAGGCCCAAGCTCTTTTCCTCCTTTCCTCTCCCCAGACACGCTCCTTCTCATTTTTTTATGTTTTATTGAGTGATCCCACTGCCACTCAGCTACCCCACAGACCAGGTGCCCTCTTGTGTCCTTGTCACCAGGACTTTAAAGTGCTTTACCCAGGGCTCCTCTTCAGAGCTTTTCCCCAAGCTCCAAATGTCACATCTTCAGTTACCATATATTTCATTTTAATCTTGTTTTGGCACCCAATTTGTTTAAGAGACTACATTAAGGTATTCTAACCAAAGCACATGGACTGTAGAGACTATTATGGCTTAGAAATAAGGTATCCCCCCACCAAAAGCTCATGGTCAGCCACAGTAGCAATGTTCAGATGTGAAATAATTAGACTGTGAGACTTGTGACCTAATCTGTGGATCCATCCATTTTGTGGGTTAATTATCTGAAAGGCCCACTGTACTTAGAGGAGTGTGGGCAGGTGGAGTGTGCCTGGGGTCATGCCCTGGGGAAATCACATCTTGTTCCTTGCGAACTGTCTCCTCCAGTCCCCTCCCCCGCCCCAACCTTCTGGCTGCCATGAGCTAGGGATGCTTCCTTCCTTGTTCCCTTCCACCTAGGCGTCCCACCTCATCTCTGGCCGGCAGCAATGGGTCAGCTGGCCCCAGACCAAACCTCCAAGCCAGGAGGCCAGAGTGCATCTCCCCCTTCAGGTTGTTCTGGTCAGGCCTCTGATAACTGTGGCAACCTTGGACTGACCCAGGGAGTAGGCGTTATGAGTGGATTGGACCCACAAACGTTTCCTAAATCCACAAATTCTGTCATTTTCAGAGCTCAAGCAATTTCCTTCTGGATGGCCTGTTTCCAGCCTGCCCTCAAGTAGAATGTGGTCTACTAGTGATTATTGAAATTCTCCAGGTGTCCTAGTCCTGCCCATTTGCACACCACAGCTAGCTCCTAGGCAGCCAGATCCATGGACCTCCTGCTGCCCACTGAGGAGAGAAGAGAGATTTTCTGAGGACCCTGTTAGAAGTCCACTCTTATTTTTTTTAAAGACCACACTCAGAGGGCATGTTTCAGGCAGTCCTTCACATGGGTCTTTGAGAAATCAGACTCACAATGATTTTTGTGATTCTCTCCCAGGATCCAATAACCACCGCTCTACTCTCTACTTCTCTGAGATCAACTTCTTAACTTCCACAAAGAAGTTAAAAACTGATATTTCTTTTTATGTGTCTGGCTTATTTCACTTAATATAATGTCTCCCATGAGCTAGTTTTAAATAGAAACTGCACAACAAATTCTTTTATGTCAGATTTAAATTTTATTCTGAAGAGATAATTCGAAATGGTCACATATGTTTATGTAGGAATATGTTCATTAAATATTTATAGGACTGGAGATGATCTGAATGTTTAGTCAAAGGGGAGAGATTAAGTTTATTTAAGTGAGATCTAAGTTTATTGATCATCTCAATAGATGCAGAAAAAGCATTTAACAAAATATAGCACCCCTACCTGTCACACAGTAGAAACACTAGGGACAGAAGAAACTTTGTAAAAGCACTGTAAAAGCTATCTATGCTAAACCCAAGGCAGCATCATTCTATGTGGAGAAAGGTTGAAAGCATTCACTCTAAAAACTGGAAGCAGACAGGGTGCCCCCTCTTTCCCCACTTCTATTCAACTTCATCCTTGAAATTGCCAGAGCCATTGGACAAAAGAAAGATATTAAAGGTATACAAATAGGTCAAAAAGAATTCAAATCTCACTCTTTGCTGAGAGGATCATGTCATCTTCTTAAAATTTTTATTAGAGCATAATAGTTATACATAGAAGTTGGGTTGATTTGGAAAAGATTCTATGTGCATGGAATCTGATTTAGTCCATTCAGTCCCCACCCCCAATCTCCCTCCCCTTCTTGCCCCTATTCTCTTTTCTCTACTGATCTTTCTTTGGGTCATTTATTTGTTAATTTCTGTCTGGTGCTTTCTACATATATATGCAGGTGCAGTCCCCTGTTTTAGACTTCTATGTGCACATAACATGATCTGCGTAAAGACCTTTCACATTTCCTCCCTTCCCAAATCTCTGCACCCTCTCATTCTCCTTCTACTCCAATGATCTTCCCTGTATATTTAAGATATCCAGTACAACCCCACTTCATCAACTTCTTTCCTCTGTTTTGTACTGGCCCTGATAATTTCCGCATTGTACAGGAAAAGATAACTTCTGCCTTTCTGAACACAGAGATCAAGATTGATGTAAAATGAGAAAAACTCTACATTGGAAAACACTGAAGTCAACTCCGACTGCTTCTGCAGATGATGACTCTGCTTTGTAAATTTTTTTCTTAACATTTGCAATGAAAATTAACTTCTCCAAAAATCTTATGTTTACATAAAAGAACAACAGAAGACAGAGATTACTGAGACAGTGAGAAATGACTTCACACCATGATGAGGTAGAATGGCTTTCTGTTGGCTTCTAGCAATTCTCTGGTTACTCCCACCCACCATCACCGCTGCAAATGTGTGAGGCTTCATGGGTCTGATTCCTTGAGACGAGTCCCACAGGTTAATATCGAATGAAAAGCAGTTAAAGGCTGCTTTTCATTCGATATTATTTGCCATGTTGCTGCAGATTAACAAGCCTGTTTGGGGTGCTCTCAGTCCATTCTCATCATGGTCTCTTTGTCAATATTTCTTGTATCTTATAAAACATACAAAAATAAAAGTTTCAACTGAAAAAAAATAGATCAATGTATTTAAAAGCAGGTGACTTATAATTTTACTTTTAAGAAATAATCAGAGATGATCACAGATACTTATGTATGAAAGCTTCTATTTCAATATTTATGATAGTAAATGGAATGGAAGGTTTCTATGTTCAATAAAAAGGGAGATATTAACTTAATTTCATGTTAGGAAATTAAGATTACAAGGCAAACAACTAAATAGAGTACAACAATATTGGGAAATTTTGCTTTGAATATTTTAAAGATAGATAGAGGTAGAATGGGATGAATGCAAAGAGAGCTTTGATTTTGTGACCTGTTCTATTCTTCTGAATAACTTTCTGCATTTTCTTCATTTTTCCAAAATGAAAACTTATTACTTGAAATAACAGACATACAAAAAAGAATTCATCACAGTGAAGCACAGTGTTAGGAGAGAGATACTGCAGATTCAATGAGACACAGGGGTTGATAGCTGGTTGTGCATTTTGAGAAAGTCTCCATTTATTCTTACAAAAGAGCACTCATGCAAAAGTCTGTGAAAACTTATGCTCTCTTTAAAGTCACTCCTATACGTCTTTTTCCAGAGTACAGGCATCTCTGTATACAATACTATTTGCCATGTTGCTGCAGATTAACAAGCCTGTTTGGGGTGCTCTCAGTCCATTCTCATCATGGTCTCTTTTTCTCTGTTTTGTAGCTATGGTACCATTGGAAATGAGCACTCAATCATTTGTCAATGAATTCATCTTCTTGGGATTTTCCAACCACTCAAACCTACAGGGCTGGTTCTTCCTGCTCTTTCTGGTCATTTACCTGACCACTCTCCTAGGGAACATGCTCATAATAGTGGCCACCAGAGTCAGTCCTGCTCTCCACACTCCAATGTACTTTTTCCTCAGCAATTTGAGCTTCTTGGACGTCTGCTACACATCCACCACCCTCCCAGTACTGCTAGTGAACTTCTTCTGGGAGTAGAAGGCCATTTCTTATGAGGGCTGCCTTTCCCAGATCTTCTTCTTGGTGACAAGTGGTTGCACAGAAGGCTTCTTACTGGCTGTGTGGCCAGTATGACTGCTGTGTGGCCACCTGCCGACCTACTAAGTAACCAGTCTTCATGAGTGTGATGGTCTGTTTTGGCCTGGTGACTGGGTCCTGGCTGTGTGGGCTGGTGAATTTGGCCACACACACAGTGCTGGCCATCACACTCACTCTGTGTGGGCCCCACCAGATCACCCACTTTCTCTGTGACACCCCATTGCTCCTGAAGCTCTCCTGCTCAGACACCTCTGTCAACGAGTCTGTGCTCCACGTGATCAGTGCAACCATGGGCCTGAGCCCCTGCCTCTTCACTGCAGTCTCCTACCCACTCATCATTGCGGCCACTCTGGGGATTTCCTCTGCCCAGTGCAGGAGGAAGGCCTCCTCCACCTGTGCGTCCCCCCTCACTGTCATGGTGGTCTTCTATGAAACAGCCAACTTCCACTATGACAGGCCCAGAAAAGGCTGGACATAGTCACCCTGGTCTCTGTGCTCTTCTGTGTGGTGAGCCCCCTGTTGAGCCCTGTCATTCACAGCCTGAGAAGCAACGAGGTCCAGAGTGCCCTGAGAAAGCTGGCTGTAGGGTGTGCATCGCTTTGCACGATCAAAGTTTAGACCAATCTTAAAACTGGAGTATACAGTCATCTGAAAAAAATATGCCTCTCAGGGACTTGTAGGCACCTGGTTAGAGAGTCTGTATCTGGAGCTTCAACTCAAACGCTCACTTTCAAAATCTCTGATACTCCTTTCTCTCCGCTCTTTTCACAAACACCCTTTTCCCACTTTCAGGTTCAAGTGTGTCAGAAACCTTGTGTGGGTGTTTAGCGCCATCTCTGTCCTTCTGTGTTCTCCCAACACCAGAGGGACAGAAAGTACCAGAACCTCATTTCCCACACTCCCCTGCCTGCAGGCCTCTATTTTAGGAGGTTGTGTCAAGATCAGCCAAACACTAGGCAGAGAGGAAGAAAGGAAAGAAAAAAAGCGGGTTGTTTTGGATCTCATAGCAACAGCAGCAAACCAGCCCTGTAGAGGCAGGAACTAATCTCCTTGGTGCCAGGAGCTGTGTGTGCAGGCTCCTAGACAGCTGTTCCTGAATGTGGGTAACAGTAGGGTGAAATGAGCGTCTCTTTCCAGGGAAGTTAGTGTTTCCATATATGGAGTGGTGTCACCTGCCCTATTTTCTTTTTTCTTCCAGATCTCTTAACCATTTTATAACTTTTTTCTGTGTCAACTTCCTCTACCTTAAGACATCAAGAGTCGTTCTTCATCTCTACCTGACCATGGTTGCACTGACCACAATAGTGGTTTACATCAGAGATGGTTCTAGATAACTGATTTGAGGAGGTAGGTTGGATGTCTGACCTGAAGGAATTGAATATGTTGATGACGTCACAGCCAATGGGAAAGGAGACCTGATAATTCCTGGTGTGCAATGACCAAACAGAGACTTTAAGTTATCATGGCCTGAAATCAAGTGTCTATGCAAAACTGAGCTTTGAAATAACACCATCGACCTTCAGGGTGGGAATGAACATTACAACATGACTACAGACTGCTGTTACTGACTGGAGTGGAAGACTTACAGAAAGAAAATGATAGGTTCAAGCATTATATTCCTCCTTCAAGTCAGGTTCAGATCATGAAAAATATTTTCTCTCTTAAATCTGATAAAGGTTAATATCAGAATAAAACATCCAATTCTCCAAATTGCAGAAGTACAAAGAAAATTATAAATCCACAATTTCTCCAGGTCTCTCTTATGTCAATTAGGACATTAATGGGGGATTGATTGAGACCCTGTTAATTAGAATGGCAAAATACCAGTGGAATTAGACAAATATCAGAGCCTTGAACTCTGAAATCTCCATTAACCCTCTTTGCTGTCAGAAGCAGCCCCTCCTCCACCGAGGAGACTAGCTTTTCCTAAATTGAAGACCCTATGGTGACTCTACCTGAGCAGTTGTCTTTTTTTTTAAAGAGAGAGTGAGAGAGGAGAGGAGAGGAGAAGAGAGGGGGGGAGAGAGAGAGAGAGAGAGAGAGAGAGAGAGAGAGATTTTTTAATATTCATTTTCAAGTTCTCGGCGGACACAACATCTTTGTTGGTATGTGGTGCTGAGGATCGAATCCCGGCCATATGCGTGCCAGGCAAGTGCACTACTTCTTAAGCCACATCCCCAGGACAATTGTCTTTAAGATGCTCATCCATCATCCCACATTGTCACATTGTCACCAGATCCAACAGGGTGAGAGTGCTCCTTTCTCTCCAATTCTCTCCTTGTCACACTCATTTCTGTTTGTATTCTTGGTGGTTGCCTTTGTCACTGAAGTGAGATGAAATCTCAGGTTGGTCTTGACTTGCAAGTATTTTCATATATTTGTTGGCCACTCACATATTTTCTTCTAAGACGTGTCTGTTTAGTTCATTTAGTTTCCCATTTGGTAATTGGGTTATATGATAATTGGGTTATTTAATAATTGTGGGTTTGATGTTAAGTTTTTTGAGTTCTTTATTAATATTCTGAATATTCATCCTCTTTTAGAAGAGCCCCTTATAAAGATTTGCTTCCTGTCCGTAGGTTCTCTCTTCATATTCTAATTTTCTCCTTTGCTGTGCAGAACCTTCTTTATTTCTGCCATCCTATTAGCTAACTTTTGGTGTTATCTCCTGAGCTTTGGTATCCTATTGAGAAAGTCATTGCCTCTGCCTGTAGGTTGGAGTATTGACTTTGATTTTTCTATAAACTGCATAATTTCTGGTCTAGTGCCTGTGCCTGGGTCTTTAATAAATTTTGTGTTGATTTTGCAAGTGAGCAATAGTTCAGGTCTTATTATTCTCATTTGGACAGGAGTGTAGAAGGACTGTTTAAGAGAGTAGATGTTAAAGACTCGGGTGCAGAAGAACTGTTGCAGAGAGCAGAAGTTGGAGACTGAGGTGCAGAGGACTGTTACAGAAAGCAAATTTGGAGACTGGGGTGCACAAGGATCATTGCAGAGAGAAGAGTTTTCAGACTGAGGTACAGAAGGACAGTTGCAGAGAGCAGATGTTGGAGACTGGGGTTCAGAAAGACTTGCAGAGAGCAGATTTTGAAGACAATGGTGCAAAAGGATGGTTGCAGACAGCAGTGGTTAGAGTCTGGGGTGCAGAAGGACCATTGCAGAGGTCTGAGTTTGGAAACTGAGGTGCAGAAGGATTGTTACAGAGAACAGAAGTTGAAGACTCTGGTGCAGAAGGACCCTTACAGAGAGCAGAGTTTGGAGACTGCAGTACAGAAGGACTGTTACAGAGAGCAGAGATTGGAGACTGGGCTGAAGAAAAACTGTTTCAGAGAGAAGAAGTTGAAGTCTGGGGTGCAAAATGACTGTTCCAGAGAGCAGAGGAGGGAGATTGAGGTATAGAAGGACTGTTACAGAGAGCAGAGGTTGTAAACTGAGTTGCAGAAGGACTGTTACCGAGGGCAGAGTGTGAGGACTGGAGTGGAATACTACGGATACAGAAAGCAGAGTTTGGATACTGGGGTGCATAAGGACCCTTACAAAGAACAAAGTATGGAGACTGTGGTACAGACGGACTTTTACAGAGAGGAAAGTTTAAAGACTGGGGTGCAGAAGAAATGTTATAGAGAAAAGAGTTTGGAGACTGGGGTGCAGAAAGATTGTTGAGGTGAGCAGAGTATGCAGAATGCGGGGTAGAAAGACTGTTGCAGAGAGCAGAAGTTGAAGACTGGGTTATAGAAGGACTGTTGCAGAGAGCGGATGTTGAAGACTGAGGTGCAAAAGGACTGTTGCAGAGAGAAGACGTTGGAGACTGGGATGCAGAAAGATCGTTGCAGAGAGCAGAGGTTAGAGACTGGGGTGCATAAGGCTCGTTGCAGAGAGTAGAGGTTAGAGACTGGGGTGCAGAAGGACTCTTACAGAGAGCAGAGTTTGGAGACTTGAGTGCAGAAGGCCTGTTACAGAGAGCAGAATTTGGAGACTGGGGTGCAGAAGGACTGTTACATTGAGCAGAGTTTTCAGACTGGGTTTCAGAAGGGTTTTACATAAAGCAGAGGTTGGAGACTGAGGTACAGAAGGACTGTTACAGAGAGCAGAATTTGGAGACTGGGGTGCAGAAGGATTGTTGTAGAGAGAAGAATTTTCAGACTGAGGTACAAAAGAACTGTTGCAAAAAGCAGGTGTTGGAGACTGGGGTGCACAAGGACTTTTGCAGAGAGCAGACATTAGAGACTGTGTTGCAGAAGACCTGCTACAGAGAGCAGAGTTTGGAGACTAGGGTGCAGAAGGACTGTTACAGAGAGCAGAGTTTGGAGACTAGGTTGCAGAAGGATGTTACAGAGAGCAGAGGTTGGAGACTGGGGTGCACAACAACTGATACAGAAAGCAGAGTTTGGAACCTGCGGTGCAGAATGACTCTTACAAAGATCAGAGGTTGGAGACTGCAGTACAGAACGACTGTTACTGAGAGCAGTGGTTGGAGACTGGGGTGGAGAAGAACTGTTTCAGAGAACAGATGTTGGAGTCTGCGGTGAAAAATGACTGTTGCAGAGAGCAGAGGATTGAAACTTGGGTGTAGAAGGACTGTTGCACAGAGCAGAGGTTGCAGACTGAGTTTCAGAAGAACTGTTACAGCGGGCAGAGTTTGGAGACTGTGGTGGAAAACGACGGATAAAGAAAGCTGAGGTTGGATACTGTGGTGAATAAGGACCCTGGCAAAGAACAAAGGTTGGAGACTGCGGTACAGAAGGACTGTTACAGAGAGCAGAGGTTGGAGACTGGGGTGAAGAATAACTGTTTTAGAGAACAGAGTTTTGAGACTGGGGTGCAGAAGGATAGTTGCAGAGAGCAGAGATTGGAGACGGGGGTGCAGAAGAATCGTAAAAGAGAGCAGAGTTTGGAGACTGTGGTGCAGAAAAACTTTTATAGAGAGCACAGGTTGAAGACTGGGGTGCAGTAGTTCTTTTACAGAGAGCACAGGTTGGAAACTGAGGTGCAGAAGGACCCTTACAGAGACCAGAGTTTGGAGACTTCGGAACAGAAGGAATGTTTCAGAGAGCAGTGGTTGAAGACAGGTGTGCAGAAGGATCTGACAGACAGCATAGGTTAAAGACTGGTGTGCATATGGATTGTTGCTGAGAGCAGAGGTTGGAGATGACTGGGGTGCAGAAGGATTGTTAAAGAGAGAAGAGGATGGAGACTGGGGTCAAAAGGCCTGTTACAGAAAGCAGAGTTTGGAGATTGGGGTGTAGAAGACCTGTTACAGAGAGCAGGGCTTGGAGACTGGGGTGCAGAAGAACAGTTACAGAGAGCAGAGTTTAAAGACTGGGTTGCAAAAGGATCTTACAGAGAGCAGAGGTTGAAGACTGAGGTACAGAAGGACTGTTACAGAGAGCAGAGGTTGTACATGAGGTGCAGAAGGATCGTTGCAAAGAGCAGAGTTTTCAAACTGAGGTACAGAAGGCTTGTTAAAGAAAGAAGAGATTGGAGACTGGTGTGTAGAACGACTGTTTCAGGGAGTAGAGGTTGGAGATTGGCGTCCAGAAGTATTGTTGCCGACAGCAGAGGTTGGAGACTGGGCTGGAGAAGGACTGCTGCAGAGAGTAGAAGTTGGAGACTGAGGTGCAGAAGGACTGTTACAGAGAGCAGAGATCGGAGACTGGGGTTCAGAAGGACTGATACAGAAAGCAGACCTTGGTGACCTGGGTGCAGAAGGACTGTTGCAGGGAGCAGAGGTTTGAAACTGGGGTGGAGAAGAACTGTTGCAGATAGAAGATTTTGGAGACTGGGGTGCAGAAGGACTGTTGCAGAGAGCAGAGATTGGAGACTGGGGTGCAGAAGGAGTAATTTAGAGAGCAGAGGTTGAAGACTGTGCTGCAGAAGGACTGTAACAAAGAGCACAGAATAGAGACTGGGGTGCAGAATAAGTGTTGTAGAGAACATAGGTTGAAGACTGGGTGCAGAGGGATCATTGTAGAAAGCAGAGGTTGGAGACTGGGTTTCAGAAGTATCTTAAAGAGAGCAGAATTAGGACACTGAGGTGCAGAAGGAGTGTTGCAGAGAGCAGAGGTTTGATATTGGGGCACAGAAGTACTGTTGCAGAGAGCAGAGGTTGGAGTCTGAGGTGCAGAAGGACTGTTACAGAGACCAGAGGTTAGAGACTGGGGTGCAGAAGGACTAATAAAGAAAGCAGAGTTTGGAGACTGGGGTGCAGAAATACCGTTACAGAGAGCAGAGGTTGGAGACTGCAGTACAGAAGGACTGTTACAGAGAGCAGAGGTTGGAGATTGCAGTGGAAAAAAACTGTTATAGAGAGCATATTTTTGAGACGTGGGTGAGGAAGGACTGTTGCAGGGAGAAGAGGTTAAAAACTGTTGCAAAGAGCAGAGGTTGCAGAGTGAGGTGCAGAAGGACTGTTAAAGAGAGCAGAGTTTGGAGTCTGTGGTGTTGAAGAAATGTTGTAGAGAGCAGATGTTGGAGACTGGGGTGCAGAAGGACTGTTGCATAGAGTAGAGGTTGGATACTTGGGTGCAGAAGGACTATTCCAGAGAGTAGAGGTTGGAGATTGGGTTGCAGGAAAACTGTTGCAGAGAGCAGAGGTTGGAGACTGGGTAGAAAAAGACTGTTGCAGAGAGTAACATTTGGAGTTTGGGGTGCCACAGGACTGTTGCAGAGAGCAGAGGTCAGAAACTGGGGTTCAGAAGGATCGTTGCAGAGAGTAGATTATGGAGACTGGGGTATAGAAGGAGTGTTCTAGAGAGCAGAGGTTGAAGACTGAGGTGCAGAAAAACTTTTAGAGAGAGCAGTGTTTGGAGACTGAGGTGCAGGACTGATACTGCGAGCTGAGTTTGGAGACTGGGGTGTAGAATAATCTTACAGAGAGCAGAGTTTGGTGACTGAGGTGCAAAAGGACTGTTAAAGAGAGCAGGGTTTAGAGACTGGGTAAAGAATGCCTTTTACAGAGAGAAGAAGATGGAGACTGGTGTGCAGAAGGCCTGTTACAGAGAGCATAGTTTCGAGACTGGGGTGCAGAAGGACTGTTAAAGAAAGCAGAATTTGGAGACTTCTTTTCAGAAGGATCATACAGAGAGCAGAAATTGGAGACTGAGGTGCAGAAGGACTGTTACAGAGAGTAGATGTTGAAGACTGAAATGTAGAAAGACCATTGTAGAGAGCAGAGGTTGGAGACTGAGGTGTAGAAGAACTGTTGAGGAGTGCAGAGTTTGGAGACTTTGCTGTAGAAGGACTGTTGCAGAGAGTAGAGTTTGGAGATTGGGGTGCCGAAGGACTGTTGCAGAGAGCAGAATTTGGAGACTGAGGTGCAGAAGGACTGTACAGAGAGCAGAGTTTGGAGACTTGAGTGCAGAAGGACTGATAGAGAAAGCAGGGGTTAAAGACTGGCGTGCAGAAGGACAGTTACAGAGATAAGAGTTTGGAAACTGCAGTACAGAAGGACTGTTACAGAGAGCAGATGTTGGAAACTAGGGTGGAGAAGGACTGTTTCAGAGATCAGATATTGGAGACTGGGGTGCAGAAGCACTGTTGCAGAGAGAAGGTTGGAGTCTGGGGTGCAGAAGGACTGTTGCAGAGAGTAGGGGTTAAAGACTGGAGTGCAGAAAAACTGTTGCGGAGTGTAGACTTGGGAGATTGTGGTTGAGAAGGACTGTTGCTGAGAGCAGAATTTGGAGACTGAGGTGCAGAAGGAATGTTACAGAAAGCAGTGGTTAGAGACTTGAGTGCAGAAGTACTGATACAAAAAGAAGAGATTGGAGACTGGGGTGCAGAAAGACTGTTGTAGAGAGCAGATGTTGGAGACTGGGGTGCAGAAGGACTGTTGCATTAAGTAGAGGTTGGAGACTTGGGTGCAAAGAGACTATTGCAGAGAGTAGAGGTTGGAGATTGGGTTGCAGGAGAACTGTTGCAGAGAGCAGAGTTTGGAGACTGAAGTGGAGAAGGACTGTTACAGAGAGCAGAGGTAGGAGACTGGGGTGCAGAAGGACTGATACAGAAAGCAGAGGTTTTAGACTGGGGTGCAGAAAGACTGTTGCAAAGAGCAGAGGTTGGAGACTAGGGTGGAGAAGGACAGTTTTCGAGAGCAGATGTTTGAGACTGCGGTGCAGATGGAGTGTTGCAGAGAGCAGAGTTTTGAGACTGGGGTGCAGTACAACTATTGCAGAGAGCCGAGCTTGCAGATTGAGGTGCAGAAGGACTGTTACAGCAGCAGAGTTTGAGACTGTGTTGCAGAAGGACTTATACAGAAAGCAGAGATTGGAAACTAGGGTGCAGAAGGACCATTACAGAAAACATAGGTTGGAGACTGCGGAACATACGGACTGTTACAGAGAGCAGAGGTTGGAGACTGAGGTGCAGAAGGACTGTTACAGAGAGTAGATTTTGAAGACTGAGGTGTAAAAAGACCATTGCAGAGAACAGAGGTTGGAGACTATGGTGCAGTAGGACTCTTGCGGAGTGAAGATGTTGGAGACTTGGGTGTAGAAGGACTGTTGCAGAGAGCATAGGTTGGAGATTGGGGTGCAGAAAGACTGGTGCAGAAAGCAGAATTTAAAGACTGAGGTGCAGAAGGACTGTACCGAGAGCAGAGGTTTAAGACTTGAGTGCAGAAGGAATGATAGAGTAAGCAGGGGATGGAGACTGGTGTGCAGAGGGACAGTTAAAGAGAGAAGAGTTTGGAAACTGCAGTACAGAAGGACTTTTAAGGAGAGCAGAGGTTGGAGACTGGGGTTGAGAAGAACTGTTGCAGAGATCAGATGTTGGAGACTGGGGTGCAGAAGGACTGTTGCAGAGAGGAGGTTGGAGACTGAGGTGTAGAAGGACTGATGCAGAAAACATAGGTTGGAGACTGGGGTGCAGTAGGACTATTGCAGAGAGCAGAGGTTGCAGACTGAGGTTAGGAAGGACTATTACAGCAGCAGAGTTTTGAGACTGTGGTGCAGAAGGACTGATACAGAAAGCAGATTTTGGAAACTGGGGTGCAGAAGAACCATTAAAGAAAACAGAGGTTGGAGACTGTGGAACAGAAGGACTATTACAGAGAGCAGAGGTTGGAGACTGGTGTGCAGAAGGACTTTACAGAATGCAGAGTTTGGTGACTGATTTTCAGATGGATCATACAGAGAGCAGAGGTTGGAGACTGAGGTACAGGAGGAGTGTTACAGAGAGTAGATGTTGAAGACTAAGTTGTAGAAAGACTATTGCAGAGAGCAGAGGTTGGAAACTGAGGGGAAGAAGGACTGTTGCGGAGTGCAGAGGTTGGAGACTTAGGTGTAGAAGGACTGTTGCAGAGAGGAAAGGTTGGAGATTTGGGTGCAGAAGGACTGTTGCAGAGAGCAGAGGTTGGAGGCTTGAGTGCAGAAGGACTGATAGAGAAAGCAGGGGATGGAGACTGGTGTGCTGAAGGACAGTTACATAGAGAAGAGTTTAGAAACTGCAGTACAGAAGGAGTGTTACAGAGAGCAGAGTTTGGAGACTGGGGTGGAGAAGGACTGTTGCAGAGATCAGATGTTGGAGACTGGGATGCAGAAGGACTGTTGCAG
>NW_027523651.1:0-43550 GCF_052094955.1 Ictidomys tridecemlineatus | reverse complement strand
TTCACTCTCTTTTCTCATATAGGGATACATGTATTTGGAACTCTAAATCAAACACGGTTTGTGCTAGCTCTTTGAAACTTGACACAATAAAGCAGTTTCAAGTTTTTTCTCTATGTTTTGTTTGCTGTTGATGTAGCCCTAAGCAGAGACTGGCGAAAATCACTTTCATGGAAAGCGGTTGCCAAGCTTCCAAAAAACTACGAGTTGCCTGAAATCTCAGCCAACATTTTTTCACCCAATCTTGGTGATTCTTTCCGGTAATGATCAGTACACCAAAACCACTTGGCTCACCAAATTTCGTTCTTCTAGGTTAAACCGTTCTTTTGCAGTAACCGTTTTCATTTTTAGGTTTCACTGTGTTTTCTCCTATAGGGATACATGTAATTGGAACTCTAAATCAAACACGGTTTGTGGTAGCTCTTTGAAACTTGACACAATGAAGCAGTCTCAAGTTCTATCTCTATGGTTGTTTGCTGTTGATGTAGCCCTAAGCAGAGACTGGCGAAAATCACTTTCATTGAAAGGGGTTGACAAGCTTCCAAAAAACTGCGAGTTGCCTGAAATCTCAGCAAACATTTTTTCACCCATTCATGATGATTCTTTCAGGTAATGATCAGTACACCAAAACCACTTGGCTCACCAAATTTCGTTCTTCTAGGTTAAACCGTTCGTTGGCAGTAACCGTTTTCATTTTTAGGTTTCACTCTGTTTTCTCCTATAGGGATACATGTATTTGAAACTCTAAATCGAACACGGTTTGTGGTAGCTCTTTGAAACTTGACACAATAAAGCAGTTTCAGTTCTATCTCTATGGTTTGTTTGCTGTTGATGTAGCCCTAAGGAGAGAGTGGCAAAATCACTTTCATGGAAAGGGGTTGCCAAGCTTAAAAAAAACTACGAGTTGCCTGAAATCTCAGCAAATATTTTTTCACCCAATCTTGATTATTCTTTCAGGTAATGATCAGTACACCAAAACCACATGGCTCACCAAATTTCGTTCTTCTAGGTTAAACCGTTCGTTTGCAGTAACCGTTTTCATTTTTAGGTTTCACTCTGTTTTCTCCTATAGGGATACATGTATTTGGAACTCTAAATCGAACACGGTTTGTGGTAGCTCTTTGAAACTTGACACAATAAAGCAGTTTCAGGTTCTATCTCTATGGTTTGTTTTTTGTTGATGTAGCCCTAAGCAGAGAGTGGCGAAAATCACTTTCATGCCAAGCTTCCAAAAAACTACGAGTTGCCTGAAATCTCAGCCAACATTTTTTCACCCAATCTTGATGATTCTTTCAGGTAATGATCAGTACACCAAAACAACTTGGCTCCCCAAATTTCGTTCTTCTAGTTTAAACCGTTTGTATGCAGTAACCGTTTTCATTTTTAGGTTTCACTCTGTTTTCTCCTATAGGGATACATGTATTTGAACTCTAAATCAAACACGGTTTGTGGTAGCTCTTTGAAACTTGACACAATAAAGCAGTCTGAAGTTCTATCTCTATGGTTGTTTGCTGTTGATGTAGCCCTAAGCAGAGACTGGCGAAAATCACTTTCATGGAAAGGGGTTGCCAAGCTTCCAAAAAACTAAGAGTTGCCTGAAATCTCAGCCAACATTTTTTCACCCAATCTTGATGATTCTTTCAGGTAATGATCAGTACACCAAAACCACATGGCTCACCAAATTTCGTTCTTCTAGGTTAAACCGTTCGTTGGCAGTAACCGTTTTCATTTTTAGGTTTCACTCTGTTTTCTCCTATAGGGATACATGTATTTGGAACTCTAAATTGAACACGGTTTGTGGTAGCACTTTGAAACTTGACACAATAAAGCAGTTTCACGTTCTATCTCTATGGTTTGTTTTCTATTGATGTAGCCCTAAGCAGAGAGTGGCGAAAATCACTTTCATGGAAAGGTGTTGCCAAGCTTCCAAAAAACTACGAGTTGCCTGAAATCTCAGCAAACATTTTTTCACCCAATCTTGATGATTCTTTCAGGTAATGATCAGTACACCAAAACCACTTGGCTCACCAAATTTCGTTCTTCTAGGTTAAACCGTTCTTTTGCATAACCGTTTTCATTTTTAGGTTTCACTCTGTTTTCTCCTATAGGCATACATGTATTTGGAACTCTAAATCAAACACGGTTTGTGCTAGCCCTTTGAATCTTGACACAATAAAGCAGTTTCAAGTTCTATCTCTATGCTTTGTTTGTGGTGATGTAGCCCTAAGCAGAGAGTGGCGAAAATCACTTTCATGGAAAGGGGTTGCCAAGCTTCTAAAAAACTACGAGTTGCCTGAAATCTCAGCCATCATTTTTTCACCCAATCTTGATGATTCTGTCAGGAAATGATCAGTACACCAAAACCAATTGGCTCACCAAATTTCGTTCTTCTAGGTTAAACCGTTCTTTTGCAGTAACTGTTTTCATTTTTAGGTTTCACTCTGTTTTCTCCTATAGGGATACATGTAATTGGAACTCTAAATCAAACACGGTTTGTGCTAGCTCTTTGAAACTTGACACAATAAAGCAGTTTCAAGTTCTATCTCTATGCTTTGTTTGCTGTTGATGTAGCCCTAAGCAGAGACTGGCGAAAATCACTTTCATGGAAAGGGGTTGCCAAGCTTCCAAAAAACTACGAGTTGCCTGAAATCTCAGCCAACATTTTTTCACCCAATCTTGATGATTCTTTCAGGTAATGATCAGTACACCAAAACCACTTCGCTCACCAAATTTCGTTCTTCTAGGTTAAACCGTTCGTTGGCAGTAACCGTTTTCATTTTTAGGTTTCACTCTGTTTTCTCCTATAGGGATACATGTATTTGGAACTCTAAATCAAACACGGTTTGTGCTAGCTCTTTGAAACTTGACACAATAAAGCAGTCTCAAGTTCTATCTCTATGGTTGTTTGCTGTTGATGTAGCCCTAAGCAGAGACTGGCGAAAATCACTTTCATGGAAAGAAGTTGCCAAGCTTCCAAAAAACTACGAGTTGCCTGAAATCTCAGCCAACATTTTTTCACCCAATCTTGATGATTCTTTCAGGTAATGATAAGTACACCAAAACCACTAGGCTCACCAAATTTCGTTCTTCTAGGTTAAACCGTTCGTTGGCAGTAACCGTTTTCATTTTTAGGTTGCACTCTGTTTTCTCCTATAGGGATAGATGTATTTGGAACTCTAAATCGAACACGGTTTGTGGTAGCTCTTTGAAATTTGACACAATAAAGCAGTTTCAAGTTCTGTCTCTATGGTTTGTTTGCTGTTGATGTAGCCCTAAGGAGAGACTGGCGAAAATCACTTTCATGGAAAGGGGTTGCCAAGCTTCCTAAAACCTACGAGTTGCCTGAAATCTCAGGCAACATTTTTTCACCCAATCTTGATGATTCTTTCAGGTAATGATCAGTACACCAAAACCACTTGGCTGACCAAATTTCGTTCTTCTAGGTTAAACCGTTCGTTGGCAGTAACCGTTTTCATTTTTAGGTTTCACTCTGTTTTCTCCTATAGGCATACATGTATTTGGAACTCTAAATCAAACACGGTTTGTGCTAGCTGTTTGAAACTTGACACAATAAAGCAGTTTCAAGTTATATCTCTATGCTTTGTTTGCTGTTGATGTAGCCCTAAGCAGAGACTGGCGAAAATCACTTTCATGGAAAGGGGTTGCCTATCTTCCAAAAAACTACGAGTTGCCTGAAATCTCAGCCAACATTTTTTCACACAATCTTGATGATTCTGTCAGGTAATGATCAGTACACCAAAACCACTTGGCTCACCAAATTTCGTTCTTCTAGGTTAAACCGTTCGTTGGCAGTAACCGTTTTCATTTTTAGGTTTCACTCTGTTTTCTCCTATAGGGATATATGTATTTGGAACTTAAAATCGAACATGGTTTGTGGTAGCTCTTTGAAATTTGACACAATAAAGCAGTTTCAAGTTATATCTCTATGGTTTGTTTGCTGTTGATGTAGCCCTAAGCAGAGAGTGGCGAAAATCACTTTCATGGAAAGGGGTTGCCAAGCTTCTAAAAAACTACGAGTTGCCTGAAATCTCAGCCAACATTTTTTCACCCAATCTTGATGATTCTGTCAGGAAATGATCAGTACACCAAAACCAATTGGCTCACCAAATTTCGTTCTTCTAGGTTAAACCGTTCTTTTGCAGTAACTGTTTTCATTTTTAGGTTTCACTCTGTTTTCTCCTATAGGGATACATGTAATTGGAACTCTAAATCAAACACGGTTTGTGCTAGCTCTTTGAAACTTGACACAATAAAGCAGTTTCAAGTTCTATCTCTATGCTTTGTTTGCTGTTGATGTAGCCCTAAGCAGAGACTGGCGAAAATCACTTTCATGGAAAGGGGTTGCCAAGCTTCCAAAAAACTACGAGTTGCCTGAAATCTCAGCCAACATTTTTTCACCCAATCTTGATGATTCTTTCAGGTAATGATCAGTACACCAAAACCACTAGGCTCACCAAGTTTCGTTCTTCTAGGTTAAACCGTTCGTTTGCAGTAACCGTTTTCATTTTTATGTTTCACTCTGTTTTCTTCTATAGGGATACATGTATTTGGAACTCTAAATCAAACACGGTTTGTGATAGCTCTTTGAAACTTGACACAATAAAGCAGTTTCAAGTTCTATCTCTATTGTTTTTTTGCTGTTGATGTAGCCCTAAGCAGAGACTGGCGAAAATCACTTTCATGGAAAGGGGTTGCCAACTTCCAAAAAACTACAAGTTGCCTGAAATCTCAGCCAACATTTTTTCACCCAATCTTGATGATTCTTTCAGGTAATGATCAGTACACCAAAACCACTTGGCTCACCAAATTTCGTTCTTCTAGGTTAAACCGTTCTTTTGCATAACCGTTTTCATTTTTAGGTTTCACTCTGTTTGCTCCTATAGGCATACATGTATTTGGAACTCTAAATCAACACGGTTTGTGCTAGCCCTTTGAATCTTGACACAATAAAGCAGTTTCAAGTTCTATCTCTATGCTTTGTTTGCTGTTGATGTAGGCCTAAGCAGAGACTGGCGAAAATCACTTTCATGGAAAGGGGTTGCCTATCTTCCAAAAAACTACGAGTTGCCTGAAATCTCAGCCAACATTTTTTCACCCAATCTTGATGATTCTGTCAGGTAATGATCAGTACACCAAAACCACATGGCTCACCAAATTTCGTTCTTCTAGGTTAAACCGTTCGTTTGTAGTAACCGTTTTCATTTTTAGGTTTCACTCTGTTTTCTCCTATAGGGATACATGTATTTGGAACTCTAAATCAAACACGGTTTGTGCTAGCT
The DNA here is from genome assembly GCF_052094955.1 of Ictidomys tridecemlineatus. Taxonomy (NCBI): domain Eukaryota; kingdom Metazoa; phylum Chordata; class Mammalia; order Rodentia; family Sciuridae; genus Ictidomys; species Ictidomys tridecemlineatus. The sequence goes on along the minus strand of NW_027523651.1, from coordinate 38,253 downwards.
CTTTGAAACTTGACACAATAAAGCAGTTTCAAGTTCTATCTCTATGGTTCGTTTGCTGTTGATGTAGCCCTAAGCAGAGAGTGGCGAAAATCACTTTCATGGAAAGGGGTTGCCAAGCTTCTAAAAAACTACGAGTTGCCTGAAATCTCAGCCAACATTTTTTCACCCAATCTTGATGATTCTGTCAGGTAATGATCAGAACACCAAAACCAAATGGCTCACCAAATTTCGTTCTTCTAGGTTAAACCGTTCTTTTGCAGTACCGTTTTCATTTTTAGCTTTCACTCTGTTTTCTCCTATAGGGATACATGTATTTGGAACTCTAAATCGAACATGGTTTGTGGTAGCTCTTTGAAACTTGACACAATAAAGCAGTTTCAAGTTCTATCTCTATTGTTTTTTTGCTGTTGATGTAGCCCTAAGCAGAGACTGGCGAAAATCACTTTCATGGAAAGGGGTTGCCAACTTCAAAAAAACTACGAGTTGCCTGAAATCTCAGCCAACATTTTTTCACCCAATCTTGATGATTCTTTCAGGTAATGATCAGTACACCAAAACCACTTGGCTCACCAAATTTCGTTCTTCTAGGTTAAACCGTTCTTTTGCATAACCGTTTTCATTTTTAGGTTTCACTCTGTTTGCTCCTATAGGCATACATGTATTTGGAACTCTAAATCAAACACGGTTTGTGCTAGCTCTTCGAAACTTGACACAATAAAGCAGTCTCAAGTTCTATCTCTATGGTTGTTTGCTGTTGATGTAGCCCTAACCAGAGACTGGCGAAAATCACTTTCATGGAAAGGGTTTGCCAAGCTTCCAAAAACCTACGAGTTGCCTGAAATCTCAGCCAACATTTTTTCACCCAATCTTGATGATTCTTTCAGGTAATGATCAGTACACCAAAACCACTTGGCTCACCACATTTCGTTCTTCTAGTTTAAATCGTTCGTTTGAAGTAACCTTTTTGATTTTTAGGATTCACTCTGTTTTCTCATATAGGGATACATGTAATTGGAACTCTAAATCAAACACGGTTTGTGCCAGCTCTTTGAAACTTGACACAATAAAGCAGTGTCAAGTTCTATCTCTATGGTTTGTTTGCTGTTGATGTAGCCCTAAGCAGAGAGTGGCGAAAATCACTTTCATATATAGGGGTTGCCAACCTTCCAAAAAACTACGAGTTGCCTGAAATCTCAGCAAACATTTTTTTCACCCAATCTTGATGATTCTTTCAGGTAATGATCAGTACACCAAAACCACTTGGCTCACTAAATTTCGTTCTTCTAGGTTAAACAGTTCGTTGGCAGTAACCGTTTTCATTTTTAGGTTTCACTCTGTTTTCTCCTAAAGGGCTACATGTATTTGGAACTCTAAATCAAACACGGTTTGTGCTAGCTCTTTGAAAATGACAAAATAAAGCAGTTTCAAGTTCTATCTCTATGGTTCGTTTGCTGTTGATGGAGCCCTAAGCAGAGACTGGCGAAAATCACTTTCATGGAAAGGGGTTGCCAAGCTTCCAAAAAACTAAGAGTTGCCTGAAACCTCAGCCAACATTTTTTCACCCAATCTTGATGATTCTTTCAGGTAATGATCAGTACACCAAAACCACATGGCTCACCAAATTTCGTTCTTCTAGGTTAAACCGTTCGTTGGCAGTAACCGTTTTCATTTTTAGGGTGCACTCTGTTTTCTCCTATAGGGATAGATGTATTTGGAACTCTAAATCGAACACGGTTTGTGGTAACTCTTTGAAATTTGACACAATAAAGCAGTTTCAAGTTCTCTCTCTATGGTTTGTTTGCTGTTGATGTAGCCCTAAGCAGAGACTGGCGAAAATCACTTTCATGGAAAGGGGTTGCCAAGCTTCCTAAAAACTACGAGTTGCCTGAAATCTCAGCCAACATTTTTTGACCCAATCTTGATGATTCTTTCAGGTAATGATCACTACACCAAAACCACTTGGCTCACCAAATTTCGTTCTTCTAGGTTAAACCGTTCGTTGGCAGTAACCGTTTTCATTTTTAGGTTTCACTCTGTTTTCTCCTATAGGCATACATGTATTTGGAACTCTAAATCGAACACGGTTTGTGGTAGCTCTTTGAAACTTGACACAATAAAGCAGTTTCAAGTTCTATCTCTATGGTTTGTTTTCTGTTGAAGTAGCCCTAAGCAGAGAGTGGCGAAAATCACTTTCATGGAAGGGGTTGCCAAGCTTCCAAAAAACTACGAGTTGCCTGAAATCTCAGCAAACATTTTTTCACCCAATCTTGATGATTCTTTCAGGTAATGATCAGTACACCAAAACCACTTGGCTCACCAAATTTCGTTCTTCTAGGTTAAACCGTTCTTTTGCATAACCGTTTTCATTTTTATGTTTCACTCTGTTTTCTCCTATATAAATACATGTATTTGGAACTCTAAATCAAACACGGTTTGTGCTAGCTCTTTGAAACTTTACACAATAAAGCAGTTTCAAGTTCTATCTCTATGCTTTGTTTGCTGTTGATGTAGCCCTAAGCAGAGACTGGCGAAAATCACTTTCATGGAAAGGGGTTGCCTATCTTCCAAAAAACTACGAGTTGCCTGAAATCTCAGCCAACATATTTTCACCCAATCTTGATGATTCTTTCAGGTAATGATCAGTACACCAAAACCACTTGGCTCACCAAATTTCGTTCTTCTAGGTTAAACCGTTCGTTTGCAGTAACCGTTTTCTTTTTTAGGTTTCACTCTGTTTTCTCCTATAGGGTTACATGTATTTGGAACTCTAAATCAAACACGGTTTGTGCTAGCTCTTTGAAACTTGACACAATAAAGCAGTTTCAAGTTCTATCTCTATGGTTTGTTTGCTGTTGATGTAGCCCTAAGCAGAGACTGGCGAAAATCACTTTCATGGAAAGGGGTTGCCAAGCTTCCAAAAAACTACGAGTTGCCTGAAATCTCAGCAAACATTTTTTCACCCAATCTTGATGATTCTTTCAGGTAATGATCAGTACACCAAAACTACTTGGCTCACCAAATTTCGTTCTTCTAGCTTAAACCGTACGTTTGCAGTAACCGTTTTCATTTTTAGGTTTCACTCTGTTTTCTCCTATAGGGATACATGTTTTTGGAACTCTAAATCAAACACGGTTTGTGCTATCTCTTTGAAACTTGACACAATAAAGCAGTTTCAAGTTCTATCTTTATGGTTTGATTGCTGTTCATGTACCCCTAAGCAGAGAATGGCGAAAATCACTTTCATGAAAAGGGGTTGCCAAGCTTCCAAAAAACTACAAGTTGCCCGAAATGTCAGAAAACATTTTTTCACCCAATCTTGATGATTCTTTCAGGTAATGATCAGTACACCAAAACCACTAGGCTCACCAAGTTTCGTTCTTCTAGGTTAAACTGTTCGTTTGCAGTAACCATTTTCATTTTTAGGTTTCACTCTGTTTTCTTCTATAGGGATACATGTATTTGGAACTCTAAATCAAACACGGTTTGTGCTAGCTCTTTGAAACATGACACAATAAAGCAGTTTCAAGTTCTATGTCTATGGATTGTTTGCTGTTGATGTAGCCCTAAGCAGAGACTGGCGAAAATCACTTTCATGGAAAGGGGTTGCCAAGCTTCCAATAAACTACGAGTTGCCTGAAATCTCAGCCAACATTTTTTCACCCAATCTTGATGATTCTTTCAGGTAATGATCAGTACACCAAAACCACTTGGCTCACCAAATTTCGTTCTTCTAGGTTAAACAGTTCGTATGCAGTAACCGTTTTCATTTTTAGGTTTCACTCTGTTTTCTCCTATAGGGATACATGTATTTGGAACTCTAAATCAAACACGGTTTGTGCTAGCTCTTTGAACATGACACAATAAATCAGTTTCAAGTTCTATCTCTATGGTTTGTTTACATTTGATGTAACCCAAAGCAAAGACTGGCGAAAATCACTTTCATGGAAAGGGGTTGCCAAGCTTCCAAAAAACTACGAGTTGCCTGAAATCTCATCAAACATTTTTTCACCCAATCTTGATGATTCTTTCAGGTAATGACCAGTACACCAAAACCACTTGGCTCACCAAATTTCGTTCTTCTAGGTTAAACCGTACGTTTGCAGTAACCGTTTTCATTTTTAGGGTTCACTCTGTTTTCTTCTATTGGGATACATGTTTTTGGAACTCTAAATCAAACACGGTTTGTGCTAGCTCTTTGAAACTTGACACAATAAAGCAGTTTCAAGTTCTATCTCTATGGTTTGATTGCTGTTCATGTACCGCTAAGCAGAGAATGGCGAAAATCACTTTCATGGAAAGGGGTTGCCAAGCTTCCAAAAAACTACGAGTTGCCTGAAATCTCAGCTAACAGTTTTTCACCCAATCTTGATGATTCTTTCAGGTAATGATCAGTACACCAAAACCACTTGGCTCACCAAATTTCGTTCTTCTAGGTTAAACCGTTGTTTGCAGTAAACGTTTTCATTTTTAGGTTTCACTCTGTTTTCTCCTATAGGGATACATGTATTTGGAACTCTAAATCAAACACGGTTTGTGCTAGTTCTTTGAAACTTGACACAATAAAGCAGTTTCAAGTTCTATCTCTATGGTTTGTTTGCATTTGATGTAGCCCTAAGCAAAGACTGGCGAAAATCACTTTCATGGAAAGGGGTTGCCAAGCTTCCAAAAAACTACGAGTTGCCTGAAATCTCAGCCAACATTTTTTCACCCAATCTTGATGATTTTTTCAGGTAATGATCAGTACACCAAAACCACTTGGCTCACCAAATTTCGTTCTTCTAGGTTAAACCGTTCGTTTGCAGTAACCGTTTTAATTTTTAGGTTTTACTCTGTTTTCTCCTATAGGGATACATATTTGGAACTCTAAATCAAACACGGTTTGTGCTAGCTCTTTGAAACTTGACACAATAAAGCAGTTTCAAGTTCTATATCTATGGTTTGTTTGCTGTTGATGTAGCCCTAAGCAGAGACTGGCGAAAATCACTTTCATGGAAAGGGGTTGCCAAGCTTCCAATAAACTACGAGTTGCCTGAAATCTCAGCCAACATTTTTTCACCCAATCTTGATGATTCTTTCAGGTAATGATCAGTACACCAAAACCACTTGGCTCACCAAATTTCGTTCTTCTAGGTTAAACAGTTCGTATGCAGTAACCGTTTTCATTTTTAGGTTTCACTCTGTTTTCTCCTATAGGGATACATGTATTTGGAACTCTAAATCAAACACGGTTTGTGCTAGCTCTTTGAACATGACACAATAAATCAGTTTCAAGTTCTATCTCTATGGTTTGTTGTCATTTGATGTAGCCCTAAGCAAAGACTGGTTAAAATCACTTTCATGGAAAGGGGTTGCCAAGCTTCCAAAAAACTACGAGTTGCCTGAAATCTCAGCAAACATTTTTTCACCCAAACTTGATGATTCTTTCAGGTAATGATCAGTACACCAAAACCACTTGGCTCACCAAATTTCGTTCTTCTAGGTTAAACCGTTCGTTTGCAGTAACCGTTTTCATTTTTAGGTTTTATTCTGTTTTCTCCTATAGGGATACATGTTTTTGGAACTCAAAATCAAACACGGTTTGTTCTAGCTCTTTGAAACTTGACACAATAAATCAGTTTCAAGTTCTATCTCTATGTTTTGTTTGCTTTTGATGTAGCCCTAAGCAGAGACTGGCGAAAATCACTTTCATGGAAAGGGGTTGACTATCTTCCAAAAAACTACGAGTTGCCTAAAATCTCAGCAAACATGTTTTGACCCAATCTTGAGGATTCTTTCAGGTAATGATCAGTACCCCAAAAACACTTGGCTCACCATATTTCGTTCTTCTAGGTTAAACCGTTCGTTTGCAGTAACGTTTTCATTTTTAGGTTTCACTCTCTTTTCTCGTAAAGGGATACATGTATTTGGAACTCTAAATCAAACACGGTTTGTGCTAGCTCTTTGAAACTTGACACAATAAAGCAGTTTCAAGTTCTATCTCTATGGTTTGTTTGCTGTTGATGTAGCCCTAAGCAGAGACTGGCGAAAATCACTTTCATGGAAAGGGGTTGCCAAGCTTCCAAAAAACTACGAGTTGCCTGAAATCTCAGCCAACATTTTTTCACCCAATCTGGATGATTCTTTCAGGTAATGATCAGTACACCAAAACCACTTGGCTCACCAAATTTCGTTCTTCTAGGTTAAACCGTTCGTTTGAAATAACCGTTTTCATTTTTAGGTTTCACTCTGTTTTCTCCTATACGGATACATGTATTTGAAACTCTAAATCAAACACGGTTTGTGCTAGCTCTTTGAAACTTGACTCAATAAAGCAGTTTCAAGTTATATCTCTATGGTTTGTTTACATTTGATGTAACCCGAAGCAAAGACTGGCGAAAATCACTTTCATGGAAAGGGGTTGCCAAGCTTCCAAAAAACTACGAGTTGCCTGAAATCTCATCAAACATTTTTTCACCCAATCTTGATGATTCTTTCAGGTAATGACCAGTACACCAAAACCACTTGGCTCACCAAATTTCGTTCTTCTAGGTTAAACCGTACGTTTGCAGTAACCGTTTTCATTTTTAGGGTTCACTCTGTTTTCTTCTATTGGGATACATGTTTTTGGAACTCTAAATCAAACACGGTTTGTGCTAGCTCTTTGAAACTTGACACAATAAAGCAGTTTCTAGTTCTATCTCTATGGTTTGATTGCTGTTCATGTACCCCTAAGCAGAGAATGGCGAAAATCACTTTCAGGGAAAGGGGTTGCCAAGCTTCCAAAAAACTACGAGTTGCCTGAAATCTCAGCTAACATTTTTTCACCCAATCTTGATGATTCTTTCAGGTAATGATCAGTACACCAAAACCACTTGGCTCACCAAATTTCGTTCTTCTAGGTTAAACCGTTGTTTGCAGTAAACCTTTTCATTTTTAGGTTTCACTCTGTTTTCTTCTATAGGGATACATGTATTTGGAACTCTAAATCAAACACGGTTTGTGCTAGCTCTTTGAAGCTTGACATAATAAAGCAGTTTCAAGTTCTATCTCTATGGTTTGTTTGCTGTTGATGTAGCCCTAAGCAGAGACTGGCGAAAATCACTTTCATGGAAAGGGGTTGCCAAGCTTCCAATAAACTACGAGTTGCCTGAAATCTCAGCCAACATTTTTTCACCCAATCTTGATGATTCTTTCAGGTAATGATCAGTACACCAAAACCACTTGGCTCACCAAATTTCGTTCTTCTAGGTTAAACAGTTCGTATGCAGTAACCGTTTTCATTTTTAGGTTTCACTCTGTTTTCTCCTATAGGGATACATGTATTTGGAACTCTAAATCAAACACGGTTTGTGCTAGCTCTTTGAACATGACACAATAAATCAGTTTCAAGTTCTATCTCTATGGTTTGTTTGCATTTGATGTAGCCCTAAGCAAAGACTGGCGAAAATCACTTTTATGGAAAGGGGTTGACAAGCTTCCAAAAAACTACGAGTTGCCTGAAATCTCAGCCAACATTTTTTCACCCAATCTTGATGATTCTTTCAGGTAATGATCAGTACACCAAAACCACTTGGCTCACCAAATTTCGTTCTTCTAGGTTAAACCGTTCTTTGCAGTAACCGTATTCATTTTTAGGTTTCACTCTGTTTTCTCTTATAGGGATACATGTATTTGGAACTCTAAATCAAACACGGTTTGTGCTAGCTCTTTGAAGCTTGACACAATAAAGCAGTTTCAAGTTCTATCTCTATGGTTTGTTTGCTGTTGATGTAGCCCTAAGCAGAGACTGGCGAAAATCACTTTCATGGAAAGGGGTTGCCAAGCTTCCAATAAACTACGAGTTGCCTGAAATCTCAGCCAACATTTTTTCACCCAATCTTGATGATTCTTTCAGGTAATGATCAGTACACCAAAACCACTTGGCTCACCAAATTTCGTTCTTCTAGGTTAAACAGTTCGTATGCAGTAACCGTTTTCATTTTTAGGTTTCACTCTGTTTTCTCCTATAGGGATACATGTATTTGGAACTCTAAATCAAACACGGTTTGTGCTAGCTCTTTGAACATGACACAATAAATCAGTTTCAAGTTCTATCTCTATGGTTTGTTGTCATTTGATGTAGCCCTAAGCAAAGACTGGTTAAAATCACTTTCATGGAAAGGGGTTGCCAAGCTTCCAAAAAACTACGAGTTGCCTGAAATCTCAGCAAACATTTTTTCACCCAAACTTGATGATTCTTTCAGGTAATGATCAGTACACCAAAACCACTTGGCTCACCAAATTTCGTTCTTCTAGGTTAAACCGTTCGTTTGCAGTAACCATTTTCATTTTTAGGTCACTCAGTTTTCTCCTATAGGGATACATGTATTTGGAACTCTAAATCAAACACGGTTTGTGCTAGCTCTTTGAAACTTGACAAAATAAAGCAGTTTCCAGTTCTATCTCCATGGTTTGTTTGCTGTTGATTTAGCCCTAAGCAGAGACTGGTGAAAATCACTTTCATGAAAAGGGGTTGCCAAGCTTCCAAAAAACTACGAGTTGCCTGAAATCTCAGCAAACATTTTTTCACCCAATCTTGATGATTCTTTCAGGTAATGATCAGTACACCAAAACCACTTGGCTCACCAAATTTCGTTCTTCTAGGTAAACCGTTCGTTTGCAGTAACCGTTTTAATTTTTAGGTTTTACTCTGTTTTCTCCTATAGGGATACATATTTTGAAATCTAAATCAAACACGGTTTGTGCTAGCTCTTTGAAACTTGGCACAATAAAGCAGTTTCAAGTTCTATCTCTATGGTTTGTTTGCTGTTGATGTAGCCCTAAGCAGAGACTGGCGAAAATCACTTTCATGGAAAGGGGTTGCCAAGCTTCCAAAAAACTACGAGTTGCCTGAAATCTCAGCCAACATTTTTTCACCCAATCTTGATGATTCTTTCAGGTAATGATAAGTACACCAAAACCACTTGGCTCACCAAATTTCGTTCTTCTAGGTTAAACCGTTCGTTTACAGTAACCGTTTACATTTTTAGGTTTCACTCTGTTTTGTCCTATAGGGATACTTGTATTTGGAACTCTAAATCAAACACGGTTTGTGCTAGCTCTTTGAAACTTGACACAATAAAGCAGTTTCAAGTTCTATCTCTATGGTTTGTTTGCTGTTGATGTAGCCCTTAGCAGAGACTGGCGAAAATCACTTTTATGGAAAGGGGTTGACAAGCTTCCAAAAAACTACGAGTTGCCTGAAATCTCAGCCAACATTTTTTCACCCAATCTTGATGATTCTTTCAGGTAATGATCAATACACCAAAACCACTTGGCTCACCAAATTTCGTTCTTCTAGGTTAAACCGTTCTTTGCAGTAACCGTATTCATTTTTAGGTTTCACTCTGTTTTCTCTTATAGGGATACATGTATTTGGAACTCTAAATCAAACACGGTTTGTGCTAGCTCTTTGAAACTTGACACAATAAAGCAGTTTCAAGTTCTATATCTATGGTTTGTTTACATTTGATGCAGCCCGAAGCAAAGACTGGCGAAAATCACTTTCATGGAAAGGGGTTGCCAAGCTTCCAAAAAACTACGAGTTGCCTGAAATCTCAGCAAACATTTTTTCACCCAATCTTGATGATTCTTTCAGGTAATGATCAGTACACCAAAACTACTTGGCTCACCAAATTTCGTTCTTCTAGCTTAAACCGTATGTTTGCAGTAACCGTTTTCATTTTTAGGTTTCACTCTGTTTTCTCCTATAGGGATACATGTTTTTGGAACTCTAAATCAAACACGGTTTGTGCTAGCTCTTTGAAACTTGACACAATAAAGCAGTTTCAAGTTCTATCTTTATGGTTTGATTGCTGTTCATGTACCCCTAAGCAGAGAATGGAGAAAATCACTTTCATGAAAAGGGGTTGCCAAGCTTCCAAAAAACTACAAGTTGCCTGAAATCTCAGAAAACATTTTTTCACCCAATCTTGATGATTCTTTCAGGTAATGATCAGTACACCAAAACCACTAGGCTCACCAAGTTTCGTTCTTCTAGGTTAAACTGTTCGTTTGCAGTAACCATTTTCATTTTTAGGTTTCACTCTGTTTTCTTCTATAGGGATACATGTATTTGAAACTCTAAATCAAACACGGTTTGTGCTAGCTCTTTGAAGCTTGACACAATAAAGCAGTTTCAAGTTCTATCTCTATGGTTTCTTTGCTGTTGATGTAGCCCTAAGCAGAGACTGGCAAAAATCACTTTCATGGAAAGGGGTTGCCAAGCTTCCAATAAACTACGAGTTGCCTGAAATCTCAGCCAACATTTTTTCACCCAATCTTGATGATTCTTTCAGGTAATGATCAGTACACCAAAACCACTTGGCTCACCAAATTTCGTTCTTCTAGGTTAAACAGTTCGTATGCAGTAACCGTTTTCATTTTTAGGTTTCACTCTGTTTTCTCCTATAGGGATACATGTATTTGGAACTCTAAATCAAACACGGTTTGTGCTAGCTCTTTGAACATGACACAATAAATCAGTTTCAAGTTCTATCTCTATGGTTTGTTGTCATTTGATGTAGCCCTAAGCAAAGACTGGTTAAAATCACTTTCATGGAAAGGGGTTGCCAAGCTTCCAAAAAACTACGAGTTGCCTGAAATCTCAGCAAACATTTTTTCACCCAAACTTGATGATTCTTTCAGGTAATGATCAGTACACCAAAACCACTTGGCTCACCAAATTTCGTTCTTCTAGGTTAAACCGTTCGTTTGCAGTAACCGTTTTCATTTTTAGGTTTTATTCTGTTTTCTCCTATAGGGATACATGTTTTTGGAACTCAAAATCAAACACGGTTTGTTCTAGCTCTTTGAAACTTGACACAATAAATCAGTTTCAAGTTCTATCTCTATGTTTTGTTTGCTTTTGATGTAGCCCTAAGCAGAGACTGGCGAAAATCACTTTCATGGAAAGGGGTTGACTATCTTCCAAAAAACTACGAGTTGCCTAAAATCTCAGCAAACATGTTTTGACCCAATCTTGAGGATTCTTTCAGGTAATGATCAGTACACCAAAAACACTTGGCTCACCGTATTTCGTTCTTCTAGGTTAAACCGTTCGTTTGCAGTAACGTTTTTATTTTTAGGTTTCACTCTCTTTTCTCCTAAAGGGATACATGTATTTGGAACTCTAAATCAAACACGGTTTGTGCTAGCTCTTTGAAACTTGACACAATAAAGCAGTTTCAAGTTCTATCTCTATTGTTTGATTGCTGTTCATGTACCCCTAAGCAGAGAATGGCGAAAATCACTTTCATGGAAAGGGGTTGCCAAGCTTCCAAAAAACTACGAGTTGCCTGAAATCTCAGCTAACATTTTTTCACGCAATCTTGATGATTCTTTCAGGTAATGATCAGTACACCAAAACCACTTGGCTCACCAAATTTCGTTCTTCTAGGTTAAACCGTTGTTTGCAGTAAACGTTTTCATTTTTAGGTTTCACTCTGTTTTCTCCTATAGGGATACATGTATTTGGAACTCTAAATCAAACACGGTTTGTGCTAGTTCTTTGAAACTTGACACAATAAAGCAGGTTCAAGTTCTATATCTATGGTTTGTTTGCATTTGATGTAGTCCTAAGCAAAGACTGGCGAAAATCACTTTCATGGAAAGGGTTGCCAAGCTTCCAAAAAACTACGAGTTGCCTGAAATCTCAGCCAACATTTTTTCACCCAATCTTGATGATTTTTTCAGGTAATGATCAGTACACCAAAACCACTTGGCTCACCAAATTTCGTTCTTCTAGGTTAAACCGTTCGTTTGCAGTAACCGTTTTAATTTTTAGGTTTTACTCTGTTTTCTCCTATAGGGATACATATTTGGAAATCTAAATCAAACACGGTTTGTGCTAGCTCTTTGAAACTTGGCACAATAAAGCAGTTTCAAGTTCTATCTCTATGGTTTGTTTGCTGTTGATGTAGCCCTAAGCAGAGACTGGCGAAAATCACTTTCATGGAAAGGGGTTGCCAAGCTTCCAAAAAATTACGAGTTGCCTGAAATCTCAGCCAACATTTTTTCACCCAATCTGGATGATTTTTTAAAGTAATGATCAGTACACAAAAACCACATGGCTCACCAAATTTCGTTCTTCTAGGTTAAACCGTTCGTTTGCAGTAACCGTTTTCATTTTTAGGTTTCACTCTGTTTTCTCCTATAGGGATACATGTATTTGGAACTCTAAATTAAAAACGGTTTGTGCTAGCTCTTTGAAACTTGACACAATAAAGCAGTTTCAAGTTCTATCTCTATGGTTTGTTTGCTATTGATGTAGCCCTAAGCAGAGAGTGGCGAAAATCACTTTCATGGAAAGGGGTTGCCAAGCTTCCAAAAAACTACGAGTTGCCTGAAATCTCAGCCAACATTTTTTCACCCAATCTTGATGATTCTTTCAGGTAATGATAAGTACACCAAAACCACTTGGCTCACCAAATTTCGTTCTTCTAGGTTAAACCGTTCGTTTACAGTAACCGTTTACATTTTTAGGTTTCACTCTGTTTTGTCCTATAGGGATACTTGTATTTGGAACTCTAAATCAAACACGGTTTGTGCTAGCTCTTTGAAACTTGACACAATAAAGCAGTTTCAAGTTCTATCTCTATGGTTTGTTTGCTGTTGATGTAGCCCTTAGCAGAGACTGGCGAAAATCACTTTTATGGAAAGGGGTTGACAAGCTTCCAAAAAACTACGAGTTGCCTGAAATCTCAGCCAACATTTTTTCACCCAATCTTGATGATTCTTTCAGGTAATGATCAGTACACCAAAACCACTTGGCTCACCAAATTTCGTTCTTCTAGGTTAAACCGTTCTTTGCAGTAACCGTATTCATTTTTAGGTTTCACTCTGTTTTCTCTTATAGGGATACATGTATTTGGAACTCTAAATCAAACACGGTTTGTGCTAGCTCTTTGAAGCTTGACACAATAAAGCAGTTTCAAGTTCTATCTCTATGGTTTGTTTGCTGTTGATGTAGCCCTAAGCAGAGACTGGCGAAAATCACTTTCATGGAAAGGGGTTGCCAAGCTTCCAATAAACTACGAGTTGCCTGAAATCTCAGCCAACATTTTTTCACCCAATCTTGATGACTCTTTCAGGTAATGATCAGTACACCAAAACCACTTGGCTCACCAAATTTCGTTCTTCTAGGTTAAACAGTTCGTATGCAGTAACCGTTTTCATTTTTAGGTTTCACTCTGTTTTCTCCTATAGGGATACATGTATTTGGAACTCTAAATCAAACACGGTTTGTGCTAGCTCTTTGAAACTTGACAAAATAAAGCAGTTTCCAGTTCTATCTCCATGGTTTGTTTGCTGTTGATGTAGCCCTAAGCAGAGACTGGTGAAAATCACTTTCATGAAAAGGGGTTGCCAAGCTTCCAAAAAACTACGAGTTGCCTGAAATCTCAGCAAACATTTTTTCACCCAATCTTGATGATTCTTTCAGGTAATGATCAGTACACCAAAACCACTTGGCTCACCAAATTTCGTTCTTCTAGGTAAACCGTTCGTTTGCAGTAACCGTTTTAATTTTTAGGTTTTACTCTGTTTTCTCCTATAGGGATACATATTTTGAAATCTAAATCAAACACGGTTTGTGCTAGCTCTTTGAAACTTGGCACAATAAAGCAGTTTCAAGTTCTATCTCTATGGTTTGTTTGCTGTTGATGTAGCCCTAAGCAGAGACTGGCGAAAATCACTTTCATGGAAAGGGGTTGCCAAGCTTCCAAAAAACTACGAGTTGCCTGAAATCTCAGCCAACATTTTTTCACCCAATCTTGATGATTCTTTCAGGTAATGATCAGTACAGCAAAACCACTTGGCTCACCAAATTTCGTTCTTCTAGGTTTAAACCGTTCGTATGCAGTAACCGTTTTCATTTTTAGGTTTCACTCTGTTTTCTCCTATAGGGATACATGTATTTGGAACTCTAAATCAAACACGGTTTGTGCTAGCTCTTTGAATCTTGACACAATAAAGCAGTTTCAAGTTCTATCTGTATGGTTTGTTTCCTGTTGATGTAGCCCTAAGCAGAGACTGGCGAAAATCACTTTCATGGAAAGGGGTTGCCAAGCTTCCAAAAAACTACGAGTTGCCTGAAATCTCAGCCAACATTTTTTCACCCAATCTTGATGATTTTTTCAGGTAATGATCAGTACACCAAAACCACTTGGCTCACAAAATTTCGTTCTTCTAGGTTAAACCGTTCCTTTGCAGTAACCGTTTTCATTTTTAGGTTTCACTCTGTTTTCTCCTATAGGGATACATGTATTTGGAACTCTAAATCAAACACGGTTTGTGCTAGCTCTTTGAAACTTGACACAATAAAGCAGTTTCAAGTTCTATCTGTATGGTTTGTTTCCTGTTGATGTAGCCCTAAGCAGAGACTGGTGAAAATCACTTTAATAGAAAGGGGTTGCCAAGCTTCCAAAAAACTACGAGTTGCCTGAAATCTCAGAAAACATTTTTTCACCCAATCTTGATGATTCTTTCAGGTAATGATCAGTACACCAAAACCACTTGGCTCACCAAATTTCGTTCTTCTAGGTTAAACCGTTCGTTTCCAGTAACCGTTTTCATTTTTAGGATTCACTCTGTTTTCTCCTATAAGGATACATGTATTTGAAACTCTAAATCAAACAGGGTTTGTGCTAGCTCTTTGAAACTTGACACAATAAAGCAGTTTCAAGTTCTATCTCTATGGTTTGTTTGCTGTTGATGTAGCCCTAAGCAGAGACTGGCGAAAATCACTTTCATTGAAAGGGGTTGCCAAGCTTCCAAAAAACTACGAGTTGCCTGAAATCTCAGTCAACATTTTTTCACCCAATCTTGATGATTCTTTCAGGTAATGATCAGTACACCAAAACCACTTGGCTCACCATATTTCGTTCTTCTAGGTTAAACTGTTCGTTTGCAGTAACCGTTTTCATTTTTAGGTTTCACTCTGTTTTCTCCTTTAGGGATACATGTATTTGGAACTCTAAATCAAACACGGTTTGTGCTAGCTCTTTGAAACTTGACACAATAAAGCAGTTTCAAGTTTTATCTCTATGGTTTGTTTGCTGTTGATATAGCTCTAAGAAGAGACTGGCGAAAATCACATTCATGGAAAGGGGTTGCCAAGCTTCCAAAAAACTACGAGTTGTGTGTAATCTCAGCAAACATTTTTTCACCCAATCTTGATGATTTTTTCAGGTAATGATCAGTACACCAAAACCACTTGGCTCACAAAATTTCGTTCTTCTAGGTTAAACCGTTCCTTTGCAGTAACCGTTTTCATTTTTAGGTTTCACTCTGTTTTCTCCTATAGGGATACATGTATTTGGAACTCTAAATCAAACACGGTTTGTGCTAGCTCTTTGATACTTGACACAATAAAGCAGTTTCAAGTTCTATCTCTATGGTTTGTTTGCTGTTGATGTAGCCCTAAGCAGAGACTGGTGAAAATCACTTTCATGGAAAGGGGTTGCCAAGCTTCCAAAAAACTACAAGTTGTGTGTAATCTCAGCAAACATTTTTTCACCCAATCTTGATGAATCTTTCAGGTAATGATCAGTACACCAAAACCACTTGGCTCACCAAATTTCGTTCTTCTAGGTTAAACCGTTCGTTTGCAGTAATCGTTTTCATTTTTAGGTTTCACTCTCTTTTCTCCTATAGAGATACATGTATTTGGAACTCTAAATCAAACACGGTTTGTGCTAGCTCTTTGAAACTTGACACAAAAAAGCAGTTTCAAGTTCTATCTCTATTGTTTGTTTGCTGTTGATGTAGCCCTACGCAGAGACTGGCAAAAATCACTTTCATGGAAAGGGGTGAACAAGCTTCCAAAAAACTACGAGTTGCCTGAAATCACAGCCAACATTTTTTCACCCAATCTTGATGATTCTTTCAGGTAATTATCAGTACAACAAAACCACTTGGCTCACCAAATTTCGTTCTTCTAGGTTAAACCGTTCCTTTACAGTAACCGTTTTCATTTTTAGGTTTCACTCTGTTTTCTTCTATAGGGATACATGTATTTGGAACTCTAAATCAAACATTGTTTGTGCTAGCTCTTTGAAACTTGACACAATAAAGCAGTTTCAAGTTCTCTCTGTATGGTTTGTTTGCTGTTGTTGTAGCCCTAAGCAGAGACTGGCGAAAATCACTTTCATGGAAAGGGTTTGCCAAGCTTCCAAAAAAGAGTTGCCTGAAATCTCAGCCAACATTTTTTGACCCAATCTTGATGATTCTTTCAGGTAATGATCAGTACAAAAAAACCATTTGGCTCACCAAGTTTCGTTTTTCTAGGTTAAACCGTTCGTTTGCAGTAACCGTTTTTTTTTTTAGGTTTCACTCTGTTTTCTCCTTAGGGATACATGTATTTGAAACTCTAAATCAAACAGGGTTTGTGCTAGCTCTTTGAAACTTGACACAATAAAGCAGTTTCAAGTTCTATCTCTATGGTTTGTTTGCTGTTGATGTAGCCCTAAGCAGAGACTGGCGAAAATCACTTTCATGGAAAGGGGTTGCCAAGCTTCCAAAAAACTACGAGTTGCCTGATATCACAGCAAACATTTTTTTAACCCAATCTTAATGATTCTTTCAGGTAATGATAAGTACACCAAAACCACTTGGCTCACCATATTTATTCTTCTAGTTTAAACTGTTCGTTTGCAGTAAGCGTTTACATTTTTAGGTTTCACTCTGTTTTCCCCTATAGGGATACATGTATTTGGAACTCTAAATCAAACACGGTTTGTGCTAGCTCTTTGAAACTTGACAGGATAAAGCAGTTTCAAGTTCTCTCTCTATGGTTTCTTTGCTGTTGATGTAGCCCTAAGCAGAGAATGGCGAAAATCACTTTAATAGAAAGGGGTTGCCAAGCTTCCAAAAACTACGAGTTGCCTGTAATCTCAGCAAACATTTTTTCACCCAATCTTGATGATTCTTTCAGGTAATGATCAGTACACCAAAACCACTTGGCTCACCATATTTCGTTCTTCTAGGTTAAACCGTTCCTTGGCAGTAACCGTTTTCATTTTTAGGTTTCACTCTGTTTTCTCCTATAGGGATACATGTATTTGGAACTCTAAATCAAACACGGTTTCTGCTAGCTCTTTGAAACTTGACACAATAAAGCAGTTTCAAGTTCTATCTCTATGGTTTGTTTGCTGTTGATGTAGCCCTAAGCAGAGACTGGCGAAAATCACTTTCATGGAAAGGGGTTGCCAAGCTTCCAAAAAACTACGAGTTGCCTGAAATCTCAGCCAACATTTTTTCACCCAATCTTGATGATTCTTTCAGGTAATGATCAGTACACCAAAACCACTTGGCTCACCATATTTCGTTCTTCTAGGTTAAACTGTCGTTTGCAGTAACCGTTTTCATTTTTAGGTTTCACTCTGTTTTCTCCTATATGGATACATGTATTCGGAACTCTAAATCAACCACGGTTTGTGCTAGCTCTTTGAAACTTGACACAATAAAGCAGTTTTAAGTTCTATCTCTATGGTTTGTTTACTGTTGATGTAGACCTAAGCAGAGAGTGGCGAAAATCACTTTCATGGAAAGGGGTTGCCAAGCTTCCAAAAAACTACGAGTTGCCTGAAATCTCAGCCAATATTTTTTCACCCAATCTTGATGATTCTTTTAGGTAATGATCAGTACACCAAAACCACTTGGCTCACCAAATTTCGTTCTTCTAGGTTAAACCGTTCGTTTGCAGAAACCGTTTTCATTTTTAGGTTTCACTCTGTTTTCTCCTATAGGGATGCATGTATTTGGAACTCTCAATCAAACACGGTTTGTGCTAGCTCTTTGAAACTTGACACAATAAAGAAGTTTCAAGTTCTATCTGTATGGTTTGTTTGCTGTTGATGTAGCCCTAAGCAGAGACTGGCGAAAATCACTTTCATGGAAAGGGGTTGCCAAGCTTCCAAAAAACTACTAGTTGCCTGAAATCTCAGCAAACATTTTTTCACCCAATCTTGATGATTCTCTCAGGTAATGATCAGTACACCAAAACCACTTGGCTCACCAAATTTCGTTCTTCTAGGTTAAACCGTTCGTTTGCAGTAACCGTTTTCATTTTTAGGTTTCAAACTGTTTTCTCCTATAGGGATACATGTATTTGAAACTCTAAATCAAACAGGGTTTGTGCTAGCTCTTTGAAACTTGACACAATAAAGGAGTTTCAAGTTCTATCTCTATGGTTTGTTTGCTGTTGATGTAGCCCTAAGCAGAGACTGGCGAAAATCACTTTCATGGAAAGGGTTGCCAAGCTTCCAAATAACTATGAGTTGCCAGAAATCTCAGCAAACATTTTTTCACCCAATCTTGATGATTCTTTCAGGTAATGATCAGTACACCAAAACCACTTGGCTCACCATATTTCGTTCTTCTAGTTTAAACTGTTCGTTTGCAGTAACCATTTTCATTTTTAGGATTCACTCTGTTTTCTCCTATAGGGGTACATGTATTTGGAACTCTAAATCAAACCCGGTTTGTGCTAGCTCTTTGAAACTTGACACAATAAGGCAGTTTCAAGTTCTATCTCTATGGTTTGTTTGCTGTTGATGTAGCCCTAAGCAGAGACTGGCGAAAATCACTTTCATGGAAAGGGGTTGCCAAGCTTCCAAAAAACTACGAGTTGCCTGATATCTAAGCAAACATTTTTTTAACCCAATCTTAATGATTCTTTCAGGTAATGATAAGTACACCAAAACCACTTGGCTCACCAAATTTCGTTCTTCTAGGTTAAACCGTTCGTTTGCAGTAACCGTTTTCATTTTTAGGTTTCACTCTGTGTTCTCCTATAGGGATACATGTATTTGGAACTCTAAATCAAACACGGTTTATGCTAGCTCTTTGAAACTTGACACAATAAAGCAGTTTCAAGTTCTATCTCTATGGTTTGTTTGCTGTTGATGAAGCCCTAAGCAGAGACTGGCGAGAATCACTCTCATGGAAAGGGCCTGCCAAGCTTCCAAAAAACTACGAGTTGCCAGAAATCTCAGCACACACTTTTTCACCCAATCTTGATGAAACTTTCAGGTAATGATCAGTACACCAATCCCACTTGGCTCGCCAAATTTTGTTCTTCTAGGTTAAACCGTTCGTTGGCAGTAACCGGTTTCATTTTGAGGTTTCACTCTGTTTTCTCCTATAGGGATACATGTATTTGGAACTCTAAATCAATCACGGTTTGTGCTAGCTCTTTGAAACTTGACACAATAAAGCAGTTTCAAGTTCTATCTCTATGGTTTGTTTGCTGTTGATGTAGCCCTAAGCAGAGACTGGCGAGAATCACTTTCATGGAAAGGGCCTGCCAAGCTTCCAAAAAACTACGAGTTGCCTGAAATCTCAGCACACCCTTTTTCACCCAATCTTGATGAAACTTTCAGGTAATGATCAGTACACCAATCCTACTTGGCTCGCCAAATTTCGTTCTTCTAGGTTAAACCGTTCCTTGGCAGTAACCAGTTTCATTTTGAGGTTTCACTCTGTTTTCTCATTATAGGGATACATGTATTTGGAACTCTAAATCAAACACGGTTTGTGCTAGCTCTTTGAAACTTGACAAAATAAAGCAGTTTCAAGTTCTATCTCTATGGTTTGTTTGCTGTTGATGTCACCCTAAGCAGAGACTGGCGAGAATCACTTTCAATAGAAAGGGCCTGCCAAGCTTCCAAAAAACTACGAGTTGCCTGAAATCTCAGCACACCCTTTTTCACCCAATCTTGATGAAACTTTCAGGTAATGATCAGTACACCAATCCCACTTGGCTCGCCAAATTTCGTTCTTCTAGTTTAAACCGTTCGTTGGCAGTGACCGGTTTCATTTTGAGGTTTCACTCTGTTTTCTCCTATAGGGATACATGTATTTGGAACTCTAAATCAAACACGGTTTGTGCTAGCTCTTTGAAACTTGACACAATAAAGCAGTTTCAAGTTCTATCTCTATGGTTTGTTTGCTGTTGATGTAGCCCTAAGCAGAGACTGGCGAGAATCACTTTCATGGAAAGGGCCTGCCAAGCTTCCAAAAAACTACGAGTTGCCAGAAATCTCAGCACACACTTTTTCACCCAATCTTCATGAAACTTTCAGGTAATGATCAGTACACCAATCCCAGTTGGCTCGCCAAATTTTGTTCTTCTAGGTTAAACCGTTCGTTGGCAGTAACCGGTTTTATTTTGAGGTTTCACTCTGTTTTCTCCTATAGGGATACATGTATTTGGAACTCTAAATCAAACACGGTTTGTGGTAGCTCTTTGAAACTTGACACAATAAAGCAGTTTCAAGTTCTATCTCTATGGTTTGTTTGCTGTTGATGTAGCCCTAAGCAGAGACTGGTGAGAATCACTTTCATGGAAAGGGCCTGCCTAGCTTACCAAAAAACTACGATTTGACTTAAATCTCAGTACATTCTTTGTCACCCAATCTTGATGAAACTTTCAGGTAATGATCAGTACACCAATCCCACTTGGCTCGCGAAATTTCGTTCTTCTAGGTTAAACCGTTCGTTGGCAGTAACCGGTTTCATTTTGAGGTTTCACTCTGTTTTCTCCTAAAGGGATACATGTATTTGGAACTCTAAATCAAACACGGTTTGTGCTAGCTTTTTGAAACTTGAAACAATAAAGCAGTTTCAAGTTCTATCTCTATGGTTTGTTTGCTGTTGATGTAGCCCTAAGCAGAGACTGGCGAGAATCACTTTCATGGAAAGGGCCTGCCAAGCTTCCAAAAAACTACGAGTTGCCTGAAATCTCAGCACACACTTTTTCACCCAATCTTGATGAAACTTTCAGGTAATGATCAGTACACCAATCCCACTTGTCTCGCCAAATTTCGTTCTTCTAGGTTAAACCGTTCGTTGGCAGTAACCGGTTTCATTTTGAGGTTTCACTCCGTTTTCTCCTATAGGGATACATGTATTTGGAACTCTAAATCAAACACGGTTTGTGGTAGCTCTTTGAAACTTGACACAATAAAGCAGTTTCAAGTTCTGTCTCTATGGTTTGTTTGCTGTTGATGTAGCCCTAAGCAGAGACTGGCGAGAATCACTTTCATGGAAAGGGCCTGCCAAGCTTCCAAAAAACTACGAGTTGCCTGAAATCTCAGCACACACTTTTTCACCCAATCTTGATGAAACTTTCAGGTAATGATCAGTACACCAATCCCACTTGGCTCGCCAAATTTCGTTCTTCTAGGTTAAACCGTTTTTTGGCAGTAACCAGTTTCATTTTGAGGTTTCACTCTGTTTTCTCCTTATAGGGATACATGTATTTGGAACTCTAAATCAAACACGGTTTGTGCTAGCTCTTTGAAACTTGACACAATAAAGCAGTTTCAAGTTCTATGTCTATGGTTTGTTTGCTGTTGATTTAGCCCTAAGCAGAGACTGGCGAGAATCACTTTCATGGAAAGGGCCTGCCAAGCTTCCAAAAAACTACGAGTTGCCTGAAATCTCAGCACACACTTTTTCACCCAATCTTGATGAAACTTTCAGGTAATGATCAGTACTCCAATCCAACTTGGATCGCCGAATTTCGTTCTTCCTGGTTAAACAGTTCGTTGGCAGTAACCGGTTTCATTTTGAGGTTTCACTCTGTTTTCTCCTATAGGGATACATGTATTTGGAACTCTAAATCAAACACGGTTTGTGCTAGCTCTTTGAAACTTGACACAATAAAGCAGTTTCAAGTTCTGTCTCTATGGTTTGTTTGCTGTTGATGTAGCCCTAAGCAGAGATTGGCGAGAATCACTTTCATGGAAAGGGCCTGCCAAGCTTCCAAAAAACTACGAGTTGCCTGAAATCTCAGCACACCCTTTTTCACGCAATCTTGATGAAACTTTCAGGTAATTATCAGTACACCAATCCCAGTTGGCTCGCCAAATTTTGTTCTTCTAGGTTAAACCGTTCGTTGGCAGTAACTGGTTTTATTTTGAGGTTTCACTCTGTTTTCTCCTATAGGGATACATGTATTTGGAACTCTAAATCAAACACGGTTTGTGGTAGCTCTTTGAAACTTGACACAATAAAGCAGTTTCAAGTTCTATCTCTATGGTTTGTTTGCTGTTGATGTAGCCCTAAGAAGAGACTGGTGAGAATCACTTTCATGGAAAGGGCCTGCCTAGCTTACAAAAAACTACGATTTGCCTTAAATCTCAGTACACCCTTTTTCACCCAATCTTGATGAAACTTTCAGGTAATGATCAGTACACCAATCCCACTTGGCTCGCCAAATTTCGTTCTTCTAGGTTTAAACCGTTCCTTGGCAGTAACCGGTTTCATTTTGAGGTTTCACTCTGTTTTCTCCTGTAGGGATACATGTATTTGGAACTCTAAATCGAACACGGTTTGTGGTAGCTCTTTGAAACTTGACACAATAAAGCAGTTTCAAGTTCTATCTCTATGGTTTGTTTGCTGTTGATGTAGCCCTAAGCTGAGACTGGTGAGAATCACTTTCATGGAAAGGGCCTGCCTAGCTTACAAAAAACTACGATTTGCCTTAAATCTCAGTACACCCTTTTTCACCCAATCTTGATGAAACTTTCAGGTAATGATCAGTACACCAATCCCACTTGGCTCGCGAAATTTCGTTCTTCTAGGTTAAACCGTTCGTTGGCAGTAACCGGTTTCATTTTGAGGTTTCACTCTGTTTTCTCCTAAAGGGATACATGTATTTGGAACTCTAAATCAAACACGGTTTGTGCTAGCTCTTTGAAACTTGACACAATAAAGCAGTTTCAAGTTCTATCTCTATGGTTTGTTTGCTGTTGATGTAGCCCTAAGCAGAGACTGGCGAGAATCACTTTCATGGAAAGGGCCTGACAAGCTTCCAAAAAACTACGAGTTGCCTGAAATCTCAGCACACACTTTTTCACCCAATCTTGATGAAACTTTCAGGTAATGATCAGTACACCAATCCCACTTGTCTCGCCAAATTTCGTTCTTCTAGGTTAAACCGTTCGTTGGCAGTAACCGGTTTCATTTTGAGGTTTCACTCCGTTTTCTCCTATAGGGATACATGTATTTGGAACTCTAAATCAAACACGGTTTTTGGTAGCTCTTTGAAACTTGACACAATAAAGCAGTTTCAAGTTCTGTCTCTATGGTTTGTTTGCTGTTGATGTAGCCCTAAGCAGAGACTGGCGAGAATCACTTTCATGGAAAGGGCCTGCCAAGCTTCCAAAAAACTACGAGTTGCCTGAAATCTCAGCACACACTTTTTCACCCAATCTTGATGAAACTTTCAGGTAATGATCAGTACACCAATCCCACTTGGCTCGCCAAATTTCGTTCTTCTAGGTTAAACCGTTTTTTGGCAGTAACCAGTTTCATTTTGAGGTTTCACTCTGTTTTCTCCTTATAGGGATACATGTATTTGGAACTCTAAATCAAACACGGTTTGTGCTAGCTCTTTGAAACTTGACACAATAAAGCAGTTTCAAGTTCTATGTCTATGGTTTGTTTGCTGTTGATTTAGCCCTAAGCAGAGACTGGCGAGAATCACTTTCATGGAAAGGGCCTGCCAAGCTTCCAAAAAACTACGAGTTGCCTGAAATCTCAGCACACACTTTTTCACCCAATCTTGATGAAACTTTCAGGTAATGATCAGTACTCCAATCCAACTTGGATCGCCGAATTTCGTTCTTCCTGGTTAAACAGTTCGTTGGCAGTAACCGTTTCATTTTGAGGTTTCACTCTGTTTTCTCCTATAGGGATACATGTATTTGGAACTCTAAATCAAACACGGTTTGTGCTAGCTCTTTGAAACTTGACACAATAAAGCAGTTTCAAGTTCTGTCTCTATGGTTTGTTTGCTGTTGATGTAGCCCTAAGCAGAGATTGGCGAGAATCACTTTCATGGAAAGGGCCTGCCAAGCTTCCAAAAAACTACGAGTTGCCTGAAATCTCAGCACACCCTTTTTCACGCAATCTTGATGAAACTTTCAGGTAATTATCAGTACACCAATCCCAGTTGGCTCGCCAAATTTTGTTCTTCTAGGTTAAACCGTTCGTTGGCAGTAACTGGTTTTATTTTGAGGTTTCACTCTGTTTTCTCCTATAGGGATACATGTATTTGGAACTCTAAATCAAACACGGTTTGTGGTAGCTCTTTGAAACTTGACACAATAAAGCAGTTTCAAGTTCTATCTCTATGGTTTGTTTGCTGTTGATGTAGCCCTAAGAAGAGACTGGTGAGAATCACTTTCATGGAAAGGGCCTGCCTAGCTTACAAAAAACTACGATTTGCCTTAAATCTCAGTACACCCTTTTTCACCCAATCTTGATGAAACTTTCAGGTAATGATCAGTACACCAATCCCACTTGGCTCGCCAATTTCGTTCTTCTAGGTTAAACCGTTCCTTGGCAGTAACCGGTTTCATTTTGAGGTTTCACTCTGTTTTCTCCTGTAGGGATACATGTATTTGGAACTCTAAATCAAACACGGTTTGTGGTAGCTCTTTGAAACTTGACACAATAAAGCAGTTTCAAGTTCTGTCTCTATGGTTTGTTTGCTGTTGATGTAGCCCTAAGCAGAGACTGGCGAGAATCACTTTCATGGAAAGGGCCTGGCAAGCTTCCAAAATACTACGAGTTGCCTGAAATCTCAGCACACACTTTTTCACCCAATCTTGATGAAACTTTCAGGTAATGATCAGTACACCAATCCCACTTGGCTCGCCAAATTTCGTTCTTCTAGGTTAAACCGTTTTTTGGCAGTAACCAGTTTCATTTTGAGGTTTCACTCCGTTTTCTCCTTATAGGGATACATGTATTTGGAACTCTAAATCAAACACGGTTTGTGCTAGCTCTTTGAAACTTGACACAATAAAGCAGTTTCAAGTTCTATCTCTATGGTTTTTTTGCTGTTGATGTAGCCCTAAGCAGAGACTGGCGAGAATCACTTTCATGGAAAGGGCCTGCCAAGCTTCCAAAAAACTACGAGTTGCCTGAAATCTCAGCACACCCTTTTTCACGCAATCTTGATGAAACTTTCAGGTAATGATCAGTACACCAATCCCACTTGGCTCGCTAAATTTCGTTCTTCTAGGTTAAACCGTTCGTTGGCAGTAACCAGTTTCATTTTGAGGTTTCACTCTGTTTTCTCCTTATAGGGATACATGTATTTGGAACTCTAAATCAAACACGGTTTGTGCTAGCTCTTTGAAACTTGACACAATAAAGCAGTTTCAAGTTCTATCTCTATGGTTTGTTTGCTGTTGATTTAGCCCTAAGCAGAGACTGGCGAGAATCACTTTCATGGAAAGGGCCTGCCAAGCTTCCAAAAAACTACGAGTTGCCTGAAATCTCAGCACACACTTTTTCACCCAATCTTGATGAAACTTTCAGGTAATGATCAGTACTCCAATCCAACTTGGATCGCCGAATTTCGTTCTTCTAGGTTAAACAGTTCGTTGGCAGTAACCGGTTTCATTTTGAGGTTTCACTCTGTTTTCTCCTATAGGGATACATGTATTTGGAACTCTAAATCAAACACGGTTTGTGCTAGCTCTTTGAAACTTGACACAATAAAGCAGTTTCAAGTTCTATCTCTATGGTTTGTTTGCTGTTGATGTAGCCCTAAGCAGAGATTGGCGAGAATCACTTTCATGGAAAGGGCCTGCCAAGCTTCCAAAAAACTACGAGTTGCCTGAAATCTCAGCACACCCTTTTTCACGCAATCTTGATGAAACTTTCAGGTAATGATCAGTACACCAATCCCAGTTGGCTCGCCCAATTTTGTTCTTCTAGGTTAAACCGTTCGTTGGCAGTAACCGGTTTTATTTTGAGGTTTCACTCTGTTTTCTCCTATAGGGATACATGTATTTGGAACTCTAAATCAAACACGGTTTGTGGTAGCTCTTTGAAACTTGACACAATAAAGCAGTTTCAAGTTCTATCTCTATGGTTTGTTTGCTGTTGATGTAGCCCTAAGCAGAGACTGGTGAGAATCACTTTCATGGAAAGGGCCTGCCTAGCTTACAAAAAACTACGATTTGCCTTAAATCTCAGTACACCCTTTTTCACCCAATCTTGATGAAACTATCAGGTAATGATCAGTACACCATTCCCACTTGGCTCGCGAAATTTCGTTCTTCTAGGTTAAACCGTTCGTTGGCAGTAACCGGTTTCATTTTGAGGTTTCACTCTGTTTTCTCCTATAGGGATACATGTATTTGGAACTCTAAATCAAACACGGTTTGTGCTAGCTCTTTGAAACTTGACACAATAAAGCAGTTTCAAGTTCTATCTCTATGGTTTGTTTGCTGTTGATGTAGCCCTAAGCAGAGACTGGCGAGAATCACTTTCATGGAAAGGGCCTGCCAAGCTTCCAAAAAACTACGAGTTGCCTGAAATCTCAGCACAAACTTTTTCACCCAATCTTGATGAAACTTTCAGGTAATGATCAGTACACCAATCCCACTTGGCTCGCCAAATTTCGTTCTTCTAGGTTAAACCGTTCATTGGCAGTAACCGGTTTCATTTTGAGGTTTCACTCTGTTTTCTCCTATAGGGATACATGTATTTGGAACTCTAAATCAAACACGGTTTGTGGTAGCTCTTTGAAACTTGACACAATAAAGCAGTTTCAAGTTCTATCTCTATGGTTTGTTTGCTGTTGATGTAGCCCTAAGCAGAGACTGGCGAGAATCACTTTCATGGAAAGGGCCTGGCAAGCTTCCAAAATACTACGAGTTGCCTGAAATCTCAGCACACACTTTTTCACCCAATCTTGATGAAACTTTCAGGTAATGATCAGTACACCAATCCCACTTGGCTCGCCAAATTTCGTTCTTCTAGGTTAAACCGTTCTTTTGGCAGTAACCAGTTTCATTTTGAGGTTTCACTCTGTTTTCTCCTATAGGGATACATGTATTTGGAACTCTAAATCAAACACGGTTTGTGCTAGCTCTTTGAAACTTGACACAATAAAGCAGTTTCAAGTTCTATCTCTATGGTTTTTTTGCTGTTGATGTAGCCCTAAGCAGAGACTGGCGAGAATCACTTTCATGGAAAGGGCCTGCCAAGCTTCCAAAAAACTACGAAATGCCTGAAATCTCAGCACACACTTTTTCACCCAATCTTGATGAAACTTTCAGGTAATGATCAGTACACCAATCCCACTTGGCTCGCGAAATTTCGTTCTTCTAGGTGAAACCGTTCGTTGGCAGTAACCGGTTTCATTTTGAGGTTTCACTCTGTTTTCTCCTATAGGGATACATGTATTTGGAACTCTAAATCAAACACGGTTTGTGCTAGCTCTTTTAAACTTGACACCATAAAGCAGTTTCAAGTTCTCTCTCTATGGTTTGTTTGCTGTTGATGTAGCCCTAAGCAGAGACTGGCTGAGAATCACTTTCATGGAAAGGGCCTGCCAAGCTTCCAAAAAACTACGAGTTGCCAGAAATCTCAGCACACACTTTTTCACCCAATCTTGATGAAACTTTCAGGCAATGATCAGTACACCAATCCCACTTGGCTCGCCAAATTTCGTTCTTTCTAGGTGAAACCGTTCGTTGGCAGTAACCGGTTTCATTTTGAGGTTTCACTCTGTTTTTCCCTATAGGGATACATGTATTTGGAACTCTAAATCAATCACGGTTTGTGCTAGCTCTTTGAAACTTGACACCAATAAAGCAGTTTCAAGTTCTATGTCTATGGTTTGTTTGCTGTTGATTTAGCCCTAAGCAGAGACTGGCGAGAATCACTTTCATGGAAAGGGCCTGCCAAGCTTCCAAAAAACTACGAGTTGCCTGAAATCTCAGCACACACTTTTTCACCCAATCTTGATGAAACTTTCAGGTAATGATCAGTACTCCAATCCCAACTTGGATCGCCGAATTTCGTTCTTCTAGGTGAAACCTGTTCGTTGGCAGTAACCGGTTTCATTTTGAGGTTTCACTCTGTTTTCCCCTATAGGGACACATGTATTTGGAACTCTAAATCAAACACGGTTTGTGCTAGCTCTTTGAAACTTGACACCATAAAGCAGTTTCAAGTTCTATCTCTATGGTTTGTTTGCTGTTGATGTAGCCCTAAGCAGAGACTGGCGAGAATCACTTTCAATGAAAGGGCCTGCCAAGCTTCCAAAAAACTACGAGTTGCCTGAAATCTCAGCACACACTTTTTCACCCAACCTTGATGAAACTTTCAGGTAATGATCAGTACACCAATCCCACTTGGCTCGCCAAATTTCGTTCTTCTAGGTGAAACCGTTCGTTGGCAGTAACCGGTTTCATTTTGAGGTTTCACTCTGTTTTCTCCTATAGGGATACATGTATTTGGAACTCTAAATCAAACATGGTTTGTGCTAGCTCCTTGAAACTTGACACCATAAAGCAGTTTCAAGTTCTATCTCTATGGTTTGTTTGCTGTTGATGTAGCCCTAAGCAGAGACTGGCGAGAATCACTTTCATGGAAAGGGCCTGCCAAGCTTCCAAAAAACTACGAGTTGCCTGAAATCTCAGCACACACTTTTTCACCCAACCTTGATGAAACTTTCAGGTAATGATCAGTACAGCAATCCCACTTGGCTCGCCAAATTTCGTTCTTCTAGGTGAAACCGTTCGTTGGCAGTAACCGGTTTCATTTTGAGGTTTCACTCTGTTTTCTCCTATAGGGACACATGTATTTGGAACTCTAAATCAAACACGGTTTGTGCTAGCTCTTTGAAACTTGACACCATAAAGCAGTTTCAAGTTCTATCTCTATGGTTTGTTTGCTGTTGATGTAGCCCTAAGCAGAGACTGGCGAGAATCACTTTCATGGAAAGGGCCTGCCAAGCTTCCAAAAAACTACGAGTTGCCTGAAATCTCAGCACACACTTTTTGCCCCAACCTTGATGAAACTTTCAGGTAATGATCAGTACACCAATCCCACTTTGATCGCCAAATTTCGTTCTTCTAGGTGAAAACCGTTGGTTGGCAGTAACAGGTTTCATTTTGAGGTTTCACTCTGTTTTCTCCTATAGGGATACATGTATTTGGAACTCTAAATCAAACACGGTTTGTGCTAGCTCTTTGAAACTTGACACCATAAAGCAGTTTCAAGTTCTATCTCTATGGTTTGTTTGCTGTTGATGTAGCCCTAAGCAGAGACTGGCGAGAATCACTTTCATGGAAAGGGCCTGCCAAGCTTCCAAAAAACTACGAGTTGCCTGAAATCTCAGCACACACTTTTTCACCCAACCTTGATGAAACTTTCAGGTAATGATCAGTACACCAATCCCACTTGGATCACCAAATTTCGTTCTTTTAGGTGAAACCGTTCGTTGGCAGTAACCGGTTTCATTTTGAGGTTTCACTCTGTTTTCTCCAATAGGGATACATGTATTTGGAACTCTAAATCAAACACGGTTTGTGCTAGCTCTTTGAAACTTGACACCATAAAGCAGTTTCAAGTTCTATCACTATGGTTTGTTTGCTGTTGATGTAGCCCTAAGCAGAGACTGGCGAGAATCACTTTCATGGAAAGGGCCTGCCAAGCTTCCAGAAAACTACGAGTTGCCTGAAATCTCAGCACACACTTTTTCACCCAATCTTGATGAAACTTTCAGGTAATGATCAGTACACCAATCCCACTTGGCTCGCCAAATTTCGTTCTTCTAGGTAAAACCGTTCGTTGGCAGTAACCGGTTTCATTTTGAGGTTTCACTCTGTTTTCTCCTATAGGGATACATGTATTTGGAACTCTAAATCAAACACGGTTTGTGCTAGCTCTTTGAAACTTGACACTATAAAGCAGTTTCAAGTTCTATCTCTATGGTTTGTTTGCTGTTGATGTAGCCCTAAGCAGAGACTGGCGAGAATCACTTTCATGGAAAGGGCCTGCCAAGCTTCCAAAAACTATGAGTTGCCTGAAATCTCAGCACACACTTTTTCACCCAACCTTGATGAAACTTTCAGGTAATGATCAGTACACCAATCCCACTTGGCTCGCCAAATTTCGTTCTTCTAGGTGAAACCGTTCGTTGGCAGTAACCGGTTTCATTTTGAGGTTTCACTCTGTTTTCTCCTATAGGGATACATGTATTTGGAACTCTAAATCAAACACGGTTTGTGCTAGCTCTTTGAAACTTGACACCATAAAGCAGTTTCAAGTTCTATCTCTATGGTTTGTTTGCTGTTGATGTAGCCCTAAGCAGAGACTGGCGAGAATCACTTTCATGGAAAGGGCCTGCCAAGCTTCCAAAAAACTACGAGTTGCCTGAAATCTCAGCACACACTTTTTCACCCAATCTTGATGAAACTTTCAGGTAATGATCAGTACATCAATCCCACTTGGCTCGCCAAATTTCGTTCTTCTAGGTGAAACCGTTCGTTGGCAGTAACCGGTTTCATTTTGAGGTTTCACTCTGTTTTCTCCTATAGGGATAGATGTATTTGGAACTCTAAATCAAACACGGTTTGTGCTAGCTCTTTGAAAGTTGACACCATAAAGCAGTTTCAAGTTCTATGTCTATGGTTTGTTTGCTGTTGATGTAGCCCTAAGCAGAGACTGACGAGAATCACTTTCATGGAAAGGGCCTGCCAAGCTTCCAGAAAACTACGAATTGCCTGAAATCTCAGCACACACTTTTTCACCCAACCTTGATGAAACTTTCAGGTAATGATCAGTACACCAATCCCACTTGGCTCGCCAAATTTCGTTCTTCTAGGTGAAACCGTTCGTTGGCAGTAACCGGTTTCATTTTGAGGTTTCACTCTGTTTTCTCCTATAGGGGTACATGTATTTGGAACTCTAAATCAAACACGGTTTGTGCTAGCTCTTTGAAACTTGACACCATAAAGCAGTTTCAAGTTCTATCTCTATGGTTTGTTTGCTGTTGATGTAGCCCTAAGCAGAGACTGGCGAGAATCACTTTCATGGAAAGGGCCTGCCAAGCTTCCAAAAAACTACGAGTTGCCTGAAATCTCAGCACACACTTTTTCACCCAATCTTGATGAAACTATCAGGTAATGATCAGTACACCAATCCCACTTGGCTCGCCAAATTTCGTTCTTCTAGGTGAAACCGTTCGTTGGCAGTAACCGGTTTCATTTTGAGGTTTCACTCTGTTTTCTCCTATAGGGATACATGTATTTGGAACTCTAAATCAAACACGGTTTGTGCTAGCTCTTTGAAACTTGACACCATAAAGCAGTTTCAAGTTCTATCTCTATGGTTTGTTTGCTGTTGATGTAGCCCTAAGCAGAGACTGGCGAGAATCACTTTCATGGAAAGGGCCTGCCAAGCTTCCAAAAAACTACGAGTTGCCTGAAAACTCAGCACACACTTTTTCTCCCAACCTTGATGAAACGTTCCCGTAATGATCAGTACACCAATCCCACTTGGCTCGCCAAATTTCGTTCTTCTAGGTGAAACCGTTCGTTGGCAGTAACCGGTTTCATTTTGAGGTTTCACTCTGTTTTCTCCTATAGGGACACATGTATTTGGAACTCTAAATCAAACACGGTTTGTGCTAGCTCTTTGAAACTTGACACCATAAAGCAGTTTCAAGTTCTATCTCTATGGTTTGTTTGCTGTTGATGTAGCCCTAAGCAGAGACTGGCGAGAATCACTTTCATGGAAAGGGCCTGCCAAGCTTCCAAAAAACTACGAGTTTCCTGAAATCTCAGCACACACTTTTTCACCCAACCTTGATGAAACTTTCAGGTAATTTTCAGTACACCAATCCCACTTGGATCGCCAAATTTCGTTCTTCTAGGTGAAACCGTTGGTTGGCAGTAACAGATTTAATTTTGAGGTTTCACTCTGTTTTCTCCTATAGGGATACATGTATTTGGAACTCTAAATCAAACACGGTTTGTGCTAGCTCTTTGAAACTTGACACCATAAAGCAGTTTCAAGTTCTATCTCTATGGTTTGTTTGCTGTTGATGTAGCCCTAAGCAGAGACTGGCGAGAATCACTTTCATGGAAAGGGCCTGCCAAGCTTCCAAAAAACTACGAGTTGCCTGAAATCTCAGCACACACTTTTTCACCCAATCTTGATGAAACTTTCAGGTAATGATCAGTACACCAATCCCACTTGGCTCGCCAAATTTCTTTCTTCTAGGTGAAACTGTTCGTTGGCAGTAACCGGTTTCATTTTTAGGTTTCACTCTGTTTTCTCCTATTGGGATACATGTATTTGGAACTCTAAATCAAACACGGTTTGTGCTAGCTCTTTGAAACTTGACACCATAAAGCAGTTTCAAGTTCTATCTCTATTGTTTGTTTGCTGTTGATGTAGCCCTAAGCAGAGACTGGCGAGAATCACTTTCATGGAAAGGGCCTGCCAAGCTTCCAAAAAACTACGAGTTGCCTGAAATCTCAGCACACACTTTTTCACCCAACCTTGATGAAACTTTCAGTTAATGATCAGTACACCAATCCCACTAGGCTCGCCAAATTTCGTTCTTCTAGGTGAAACCGTTCGTTGGCAGTAACCGGTTTCATTTTGAGGTTTCACTCTGTTTTCTCCTATAGGGATACATGTATTTGGAACTCTAAATCAAACACGGTTTGTGCTAGCTCTTTCAAACTTGACACCATAAAGCAGATTCAAGTTCTCTCTCTATGGTTTGTTTGCTGTTGATGTAGCCCTAAGCAGAGACTGGCGAGAATCACTTTCATGGAAAGGGCCTGCCAAGCTTCCAAAAAACTATGAGTTGCCTGAAATCTCAGCACACACTTTTTCACCCAACCTTGATGAAACTTTCAGGTAATGATCAGTACACCAATCCCACTTTGATCGCCAAATTTCGTTCTTCTAGGTGAAACCGTTGGTTGGCAGTAACAGGTTTCATTTTGAGGTTTCACTCTGTTTTCTCCTATAGGGATACATGTATTTGGAACTCTAAATCAAACACGGTTTGTGCTAGCTCTTTGAAACTTGACACCATAAAGCAGTTTCAAGTTCTATCTCTATGGTTTGTTTGCTGTTGATGTAGCCCTAAGCAGAGACTGGCGAGAATCACTTTCATGGAAAGGGCCTGCCAGGCTTCCAAAAAACTACGAGTTGCCTGAAATCTCAGCACACACTTTTTCACCCAACCTTGATGAAACTTTCAGGTAATGATCAGTACACCAATCCCACTTGGATCACCAAATTTCGTTCTTTTAGGTGAAACCGTTCGTTGGCAGTAACCGGTTTCATTTTGAGGTTTCACTCTGTTTTCTCCTATAGGGATACATGTATTTGGAACTCTAAATCAAACACGGTTTGTGCTAGCTCTTTGAAACTTGACACCATAAAGCAGTTTCAAGTTCTATCTCTATGGTTTGTTTGCTGTTGATGTAGCCCTAAGCAGAGACTGGCGAGAATCACTTTCAATGAAAGGGCCTGCCAAGCTTCCAAAAAACTACGAGTTGCCTGAAATCTCAGCACACACTTTTTCACCCAACCTTGATGAAACTTTCAGGTAATGATCAGTACACCAATCCCACTTGGCTCGCCAAATTTCGTTCTTCTAGGTGAAACCGTTCGTTGGCAGTAACCGGTTTCATTTTGAGGTTTCACTCTGTTTTCTCCTATAGGGACACATGTATTTGGAACTCTAAATCAAACACGGTTTGTGCTAGCTCTTTGAAACTTGACACCATAAAGCAGTTTCAAGTTCTATCTCTATGGTTTGTTTGCTGTTGATGTAGCCCTAAGCAGAGACTGGCGAGAATCACTTTCATGGAAAGGGCCTGCCAAGCTTCCAAAAAACTACGAGTTGCCTGAAATCTCAGCACACACTTTTTGCCCCAACCTTGATGAAACTTTCAGGTAATGATCAGTACACCAATCCCACTTTGATCGCCAAATTTCGTTCTTCTAGGTGAAACCGTTGGTTGGCAGTAACAGGTTTCATTTTGAGGTTTCACTCTGTTTTCTCCTATAGGGATACATGTATTTGGAACTCTAAATCAAACACGGTTTGTGCTAGCTCTTTGAAACTTGACACCATAAAGCAGTTTCAAGTTCTATCTCTATGGTTTGTTTGCTGTTGATGTAGCCCTAAGCAGAGACTGGCGAGAATCACTTTCATGGAAAGGGCCTGCCAAGCTTCCAAAAAACTACGAGTTGCCTGAAATCTCAGCACACACTTTTTCACCCAACCTTGATGAAACTTTCAGGTAATGATCAGTACACCAATCCCACTTGGATCACCAAATTTCGTTCTTTTAGGTGAAACCGTTCGTTGGCAGTAACCGGTTTCATTTTGAGGTTTCACTCTGTTTTCTCCAATAGGGATACATGTATTTGGAACTCTAAATCAAACACGGTTTGTGCTAGCTCTTTGAAACTTGACACCATAAAGCAGTTTCAAGTTCTATCACTATGGTTTGTTTGCTGTTGATGTAGCCCTAAGCAGAGACTGGCGAGAATCACTTTCATGGAAAGGGCCTGCCAAGCTTCCAGAAAACTACGAGTTGCCTGAAATCTCAGCACACACTTTTTCACCCAATCTTGATGAAACTTTCAGGTAATGATCAGTACACCAATCCCACTTGGCTCGCCAAATTTCGTTCTTCTAGGTAAAACCGTTCGTTGGCAGTAACCGGTTTCATTTTGAGGTTTCACTCTGTTTTCTCCTATAGGGATACATGTATTTGGAACTCTAAATCAAACACGGTTTGTGCTAGCTCTTTGAAACTTGACACTATAAAGCAGTTTCAAGTTCTATCTCTATGGTTTGTTTGCTGTTGATGTAGCCCTAAGCAGAGACTGGCGAGAATCACTTTCATGGAAAGGGCCTGCCAAGCTTCCAAAAAACTACGAGTTGCCTGAAATCTCAGCACACACTTTTTCACCCAACCTTGATGAAACTTTCAGGTAATGATCAGTACACCAATCCCACTTGGCTCGCCAAATTTCGTTCTTCTAGGTGAAACCGTTCGTTGGCAGTAACGGTTTCATTTTGAGGTTTCACTCTGTTTTCTCCTATAGGGATACATGTATTTGGAACTCTAAATCAAACACGGTTTGTGCTAGCTCTTTGAAACTTGACACCATAAAGCAGTTTCAAGTTCTATCTCTATGGTTTGTTTGCTGTTGATGTAGCCCTAAGCAGAGACTGGCGAGAATCACTTTCATGGAAAGGGCCTGCCAAGCTTCCAAAAAACTACGAGTTGCCTGAAATTTCAGCACACACTTTTTCACCCAATCTTGATGAAACTATCAGGTAATGATCAGTACACCAATCCCACTTGGCTCGCCAAATTTCGTTCTTCTAGGTGAAACCGTTCGTTGGCAGTAACCGGTTTCATTTTGAGGTTTCACTCTGTTTTCTCCTATAGGGATACATGTATTTGGAACTCTAAATCAAACACGGTTTGTGCTAGCTCTTTGAAACTTGACACCATAAAGCAGTTTCAAGTTCTATCTCTATGGTTTGTTTGCTGTTGATGTAGCCCTAAGCAGAGACTGGCGAGAATCACTTTCATGGAAAGGGCCTGCCAAGCTTCCAAAAAACTACGAGTTGCCTGAAATCTCAGCACACACTTTTTCTCCCAACCTTGATGAAACTTTCCCGTAATGATCAGTACACCAATCCCACTTGGCTCGCCAAATTTCGTTCTTCTAGGTGAAACCGTTCGTTGGCAGTAACCGGTTTCATTTTGAGGTTTCACTCTGTTTTCTCCTATAGGGACACATGTATTTGGAACTCTAAATCAAACACGGTTTGTGCTAGCTCTTTGAAACTTGACACCATAAAGCAGTTTCAAGTTCTATCTCTATGGTTTGTTTGCTGTTGATGTAGCCCTAAGCAGAGACTGGCGAGAATCACTTTCATGGAAAGGGCCTGCCAAGCTTCCAAAAAACTACGAGTTTCCTGAAATCTCAGCACACACTTTTTCACCCAACCTTGATGAAACTTTCAGGTAATTTTCAGTACACCAATCCCACTTGGATCGCCAAATTTCGTTCTTCTAGGTGAAACCGTTGGTTGGCAGTAACAGATTTAATTTTGAGGTTTCACTCTGTTTTCTCCTATAGGGATACATGTATTTGGAACTCTAAATCAAACACGGTTTGTGCTAGCTCTTTGAAACTTGACACCATAAAGCAGTTTCAAGTTCTATCTCTATGGTTTGTTTGCTGTTGATGTAGCCCTAAGCAGAGACTGGCGAGAATCACTTTCATGGAAAGGGGCCTGCCAAGCTTCCAAAAAACTACGAGTTGCCTGAAATCTCAGCACACACTTTTTCACCCAACCTTGATGAAACTTTCCCGTAATGATCAGTACACCAATCCCACTTGGATCACCAAATTTCGTTCTTTTAGGTGAAACCGTTCGTTGGCAGTAACCGGTTTCATTTTGAGGTTTCACTCTGTTTTCTCCTATAGGGATACATGTATTTGGAACTCTAAATCAAACACGGTTTGTGCTAGCTCTTTGAAACTTGACACCATAAAGCAGTTTCAAGTTCTATCTCTATGGTTTGTTTGCTGTTGATGTAGCCCTAAGCAGAGACTGGCGAGTTCACTTTCATGGAAAGGGCCTGCCAAGCTTCCAGAAAACTACGAGTTGCCTGAAATCTCAGCACACACTTTTTCACCCAATCTTGATGAAACTTTCAGGTAATGATCAGTACACCAATCCCACTTGGCTCGCCAAATTTCGTTCTTCTAGGTAAAACCGTTCGTTGGCAGTAACCGGTTTCATTTTGAGGTTTCACTCTGTTTTCTCCTATAGGGATACATGTATTTGGAACTCTAAATCAAACACGGTTTGTGCTAGCTCTTTGAAACTTGACACTATAAAGCAGTTTCAAGTTCTATCTCTATGGTTTGTTTGCTGTTGATGTAGCCCTAAGCAGAGACTGGCGAGAATCACTTTCATGGAAAGGGCCTGCCAAGCTTCCAAAAAACTACGAGTTGCCTGAAATCTCAGCACACACTTTTTCACCCAACCTTGATGAAACTTTCAGGTAATGATCAGTACACCAATCCCACTTGGCTCGCCAAATTTCGTTCTTCTAGGTGAAACCGTTCGCTGGCAGTAACCGGTTTCATTTTGAGGTTTCACTCTGTTTTCTCCTATAGGGATACATGTATTTGGAACTCTAAATCCAAACACGGTTTGTGCTAGCTCTTTGAAACTTGACACCATAAAGCAGTTTCAAGTTCTATCTCTATGGTTTGTTTGCTGTTGATGTAGCCCTAAGCAGAGACTGGCGAGAATCACTTTCATGGAAAGGGCCTGCCAAGCTTCCAAAAAAAACAACTACGAGTTTGCCTGAAATCTCAGCACACACTTTTTCACCCAACCTTGATGAAACTTTCAGGTAATGATCAGTACACCAATCCCACTTGGCTCGCCAAATTTCGTTCTTCTAGGTGAAACCGTTCGTTGGCAGTAACCGGTTTCATTTTGAGGTTTCACTCTGTTTTCTCCTATAGGGATACATGTATTTGGAACTCTAAATCAAACACGGTTTGTGCTAGCTCTTTGAAACTTGACACCATAAAGCAGTTTCAAGTTCTATCTCTATGGTTTGTTTGCTGTTGATGTAGCCCTAAGCAGAGACTGGCGAGAATCACTTTCATGGAAAGGGCCTGTCAAGCTTCCAAAAAACTACGAGTTGCCTGAAATCTCAGCACACACTTTTCACCCAATCTTGATGAAACTATCAGGTAATGATCAGTACACCAATCCCACTTGGCTCGCCAAATTCGTTCTTCTAGGTGAAACCGTTCGTTGGCAGTAACCGGTTTCATTTTGAGGTTTCACTCTGTTTTCTCCTATAGGGATACATGTATTTGGAACTCTAAATCAAACACGGTTTGTGCTAGCTCTTTGAAACTTGACACCATAAAGCAGTTTCAAGTTCTATCTCTATGGTTTGTTTGCTGTTGATGTAGCCCTAAGCAGAGACTGGCGAGAATCACTTTCATGGAAAGGGCCTGCCAAGCTTCCAAAAAACTACGAGTTGCCTGAAATCTCAGCACACACTTTTTCTCCCAACCTTGATGAAACTTTCCCGTAATGATCAGTACACCAATCCCACTTGGCTCGCCAAATTTCGTTCTTCTAGGTGAAACCGTTCGTTGGCAGTAACCGGTTTCATTTTGAGGTTTCACTCTGTTTTCTCCTATAGGGACACATGTATTTGGAACTCTAAATCAAACACGGTTTGTGCTAGGTCTTTGAAACTTGACACCATAAAGCAGTTTCAAGTTCTATCTCTATGGTTTGTTTGCTGTTGATGTAGCCCTAAGCAGAGACTGGCGAGAATCACTTTCATGGAAAGGGCCTGCCAAGCTTCCAAA
>NW_027523650.1:22937-43761 GCF_052094955.1 Ictidomys tridecemlineatus | reverse complement strand
CGCCAGTCTCTGCCTAGGGCTACATCAATAGCAAACAAACCATAGAGAGAGAACTTGAAACTGCTCTATTGTGTCAAGTTTCAAAGAGCTAGCACAAACCGTCTTTGATTTAGAGTTCCAAATACATGTATCCCTTTTGGAGAAAACAAAGTGAAACCTAAAAATGAAAACGGTTACTGCAAACGAACGGTTTACCCTAGAAGAACGAAATTTGGTGAGCCAAGTGGTTTTGGTGTACTGATCATTACCTGAATGAATCATCAAGATTGGGTGAAAAAATGTTTGCTGAGATTTCAGGCAACTCGTAGTTTTTGGAAGCTTGGCAACCCCTTTACATCAAAGTGATTTTCGCCAGTCTCTGCTTAGGGCTACATCAACAGCAAACAAACCATAAAGATAGAACTTGAAACTGCTCTATTGTGTCAAGTTTCAAAGAGCTAGCACAAACCGTCTTTGATTTAGAGTTCCAAATACATGTATCCCTATAGGAGAAAACAGAGTGAAACCTAAAAATGAAAACGGTTACTGCAAACGAACGGTTTAACCTAGAAAAACGAAATTTGGTGAGATAAGTGGTTTTGTTGTACTGATCATTACCTGAAAGAATCATCAAGATTGGGTGAAAAAATGTTTGCTGAGATTTCAGGCAACTCGTAGTTTTTGGAAGCTTGGCAACCCCTTTCCATCAAAGTGATTTTCGCCAGTCTCTGCTTAGGGCTACATCAACAGCAAACAAACCATAGAGATTGAACTTAAAACTGCTCTATTGTGTCACGTTTAAAGAGCTAGCACAAACCGTCTTTGACTTAGAGTTCCAAATACATGTATCCCTATTGGAGAAAACAGAGTGAAACCTAAAAATGAAAACGGTTACTGCAAATGAACGGTTTAACCTAGAAGAACAAAATTTGGTGAGCCACGTGGTTTTGGTGTACTGATCATTACCTGAAAGAATCATCAAGATTGAGTGAAAAAATGTTTGCTGAGATTTCAGGAAACTCGTAGTTTTTGGAAGCTTGGCAACCCCTTTCCATCAAAGTGATTTTCGCCAGTCGCTGCTTAAGGCTACATCAACAGCAAACAAACCATAGAGATAGAACTTGAAACTGCTCTATTTTGTCAAGTTTCAAAGAGCTAGCACAAACCGTCTTTGATTTAGAGTTCCAAATACATGTATCCGTATAGGAGAAAACAGAGTGAAACCTAAAAATGAAAACTGTTACTGCAAACGAACGGTTTAACCTAGAAGAACGAAATTTGGTGAGACAAGTTGTTTTGGTGTACTGATCATTACCTGAAAGAATCATCAAGATTGGGTGAAAAAATGTTTGCTGAGATTTCAGGCAACTCGTAGTTTTTGGAATTCTGGCAACCCCTTTCCATCAAAGTGATTTTCGCCAGTCTCTGCTTAGGGCTACATCAACAGCAAACAAACCATAGAGATAGAACTTGAAACTGCTCTATTGTGTCAAGTTTCAAAGAGGTAGGACAAACGATCTTTGATTTAGAGTTCCAAATACATGTATCCGTATAGGAGAAAACAGAGTGAAACCTAAAAATTAAAACGGTTACTGCAAAGGAACGGTTTAACCTAGAAGAACGAAATTTGGTGAGCCAAGTGGTTTTGGTGTACTGATCATTACCTGAAAGAATCATCAAGATTCGGTGAAAAAATGTTTGCTGAGATTTCAGGCAACTCGTAGTTTTTGGAAGCTTGGCAACCCCTTTCCATCAAAGTGATTTTCGCCAGTCTCTGCTTAGGGCTACATCAACAGCAAACAAACCATAGAGAGAGAACTTGAAACTGCTCTATTGTGTCAAGTTTCAAAGAGCTAGCACAAACCGTCTTTGATTTAGAGTTCCAAATACATGTATCCCTTTTGGAGAAAACAAAGTGAAACCTAAAAATGAAAACGGTTACTGCAAACGAACGGTTTAACCTAGAAGAACGAAATTTGGTGAGCCAAGTGGTTTTGGTGTACTGATTATTACCTGAAAGAATCATCAAGATTGGGTGAAAAAATGTTTGCTGAGATTTCAGGCAACTCGTAGTTTTTGGAAGCTTGGCAACCCCTTTCCATCAAAGTGATTTTCGCCAGTCACTGCCTAGGGCTACATCAACAGCAAACAAACCATAGAGAGAGAACTTGAAACTGCTCTATTGTGTCAAGTTTCAAAGAGCTAGCACAAACCGTCTTTGATTTAGAGTTCCAAATACATGTATCCCTTTTGGAGAAAACAAAGTGAAACCTAAAAATGAAAACGGTTACTGCAAACGAACGGTTTACCCTAGAAGAACGAAATTTGGTGAGCCAAGTGGTTTTGGTGTACTGATCATTACCTGAATGAATCATCAAGATTGGGTGAAAAAATGTTTGCTGAGATTTCAGGCAACTCGTAGTTTTTGGAAGCTTGGCAACCCCTTTACATCAAAGTGATTTTCGCCAGTCTCTGCTTAAGGCTACATCAACAGCAAACAAACCATAGAGATAGAACTTGAAACTGCTCTATTGTGTCAAGTTTCAAAGAGCTAGCACAAACCGTCTTTGATTTAGAGTTCCAAATACATGTATCCCTATAGGAGAAAACAGAGTGAAACCTAAAAATGAAAACGGTTACTGCAAACGAACGGTTTAACCTAGAAAAACGAAATTTGGTGAGATAAGTGGTTTTGTTGTACTGATCATTACCTGAAAGAATCATCAAGATTGGGTGAAAAAATGTTTGCTGAGATTTCAGGCAACTAGTAGTTTTTGGAAGCTTGGCAACCCCTTTCCATCAAAATGATTTTTGCCAGTCTCTGCTTAGGGCTACATCAACAGCAAACAAACCATAGAGATTGAACTTAAAACTGCTCTATTGTGTCACGTTTAAAGAGCTAGCACAAACCGTCTTTGACTTAGAGTTCCAAATACATGTATCCCTATTGGAGAAAACAGAGTGAAACCTAAAAATGAAAACGGTTACTGCAAATGAACGGTTGAACCTAGAAGAACAAAATTTGGTGAGCCAAGTGGTTTTGGTGTACTGATCATTACCTGAAAGAATCATCAAGATTGAGTGAAAAAATGTTTGCTGAGATTTCAGGAAACTCGTAGTTTTTGGAAGCTTGGCAACCCCTTTCCATCAAGTGATTTTCGCCAGTCGCTGCTTAAGGCTACATCAACAGCAAACAAACCATAGAGATAGAACTTGCAACTGCTCTATTTTGTCAAGTTTCAAAGAGCTAGCACAAACCGTCTTTGATTTAGAGTTCCAAATACATGTATCCGTATAGGAGAAAACAGAGTGAAACCTAAAAATGAAAACTGTTACTGCAAACGAACGGTTTAACCTAGAAGAACGAAATTTGGTGAGCCAAGTGGTTTTGGTGTACTGATCATTACCTGAAAGAATCATCAAGATTGGGGTGAAAAAATGTTTGCTGAGATTTCAGGCAACTCGTAGTTTTTGGAATTCTGGCAACCCCTTTCCATCAAAGTGATTTTCGCCAGTCTCTGCTTAGGGCTACATCAACAGCAAACAAACCATAGAGATAGAACTTGAAACTGCTCTATTGTGTCAAGTTTCAAAGAGGTAGGACAAACGATCTTTGATTTAGAGTTCCAAATACATGTATCCCTATTGGAGAAAACAAAGTGAAACCTAAAAATGAAAACGGTTACTGCAAACGAACGGTTTAACATAGAAAAACGAAATTTGGTGAGCCAAGTGGTTTTGGTGTACTGATCATTACCTGAAAGAATCATCAAGATTGGGTGAAAAAATATTTGCTGAGATTTCAGGAAACTCGTAGTTTTTGGAAGCTTGGCAACTTCTTTCCATCAAAGTGATTTTCGCCAGTCTCTGCTTAGGGCTACATCAACAGCAAACAAACCATGGAGATAGAACTTGAAACTGCTCTATTGTGTCAAGTTTCAAAGAGCTAGCACAAACCGTCTTTGATTTAGATTTCCAAATGTATGTATCCCTATAGGAGAAAACAGAGTGAAACCTAAAAATGAAAACGGTTACTGCAAACGAACGGTTTAACCTAGAAGAACGAAATTTGGTGATCCAAGTGGTTTTGGTGTACTGATCATTACCTGAAAGAATCATCAAGATTGGGTGAAAAAATGTTTGCTGAGATTTCAGGCAACTGGTAGTTTTTGGAAGCTTGGCAACCCCTTTCCTCAAAGTGATTTTCGCCAGTCTCTGCTTAGGGCTACATCAACAGCAAACAAACCATAGAGATAGAACTTTAAACTGCTCTATTGTGTCAAGTTTCCAAGAGCTAGCACAACCCGTCTTTGATTTAGAGTTCCAAATACATGTATCCCTATAGGAGAAAACAGAGTGAAACCTAAAAATGAAAACGGTTACTGCAAACGAACGGTTTACCCTAGAAGAACGAAATTTGGTGAGCCAAGTGGTTTTGGTGTACTGATCATTACCTGAAAGAATCATCAAGATTGGGTGAAAAAATGTTTGCTGAGATTTCAGGCAACTCGTAGTTTTTGGAAGCTTGGCAACCCCTTTCCATCAAAATGATTTTTACCAGTCTCTGCTTAGGGCTACATCAACAGCAAACAAACCATAGAGATAGAACTTGAAACTGCTCTATTTTGTCAAGTTTCAAAGAGCTAGCACAAACCGTCTTTGATTTAGAGTTCCAAATACATGTATCTGTATAGGAGAAAACAGAGTGAAACCTAAAAATGAAAACGGTTACTGCAAACGAACGGTTTAACCTAGAAGAACGAAATTTGGTGAGCCAAGTGGTTTTGGTGTACTGATCATTACCTGAAAGAATCATCAAGATTGGGTGAAAAAATGTTTGCTGAGATTTCAGGCAACTCGTAGTTTTTGGAATTCTGGCAACCCCTTTCCATCAAAGTGATTTTCGCCAGTCTCTGCTTAGGGCTACATCAACAGCAAACAAACCATAGAGATAGAACTTGAAACTGCTCTATTGTGTCAAGTTTCAAAGAGGTAGGACAAACGATCTTTGATTTAGAGTTCCAAATACATGTATCCCTATTGGAGAAAACAAAGTGAAACCTAAAAATGAAAACGGTTACTGCAAACGAACGGTTTAACATAGAAAAACGAAATTTGGTGAGCCAAGTGGTTTTGGTGTACTGATCATTACCTGAAAGAATCATCAAGATTGGGTGAAAAAATATTTGCTGAGATTTCAGGAAACTCGTAGTTTTTGGAAGCTTGGCAACTTCTTTCCATCAAAGTGATTTTCGCCATTCTCTGCTTAGGGCTACATCAACAGCAAACAAACCATAGAGATAGAACTTGAAACTGCTCTATTGTGTCAAGTTTCAAAGAGCTAGCACAAACCGTCTTTGATTTAGATTTCCAAATGTATGTATCCCTATAGGAGAAAACAGAGTGAAACCTAAAAATGAAAACGGTTACTGCAAACGAACGGTTTAACCTAGAAGAACGAAATTTGGTGATCCAAGTGGTTTTGGTGTACTGATCATTACCTGAAAGAATCATCAAGA
The DNA here is from genome assembly GCF_052094955.1 of Ictidomys tridecemlineatus. Taxonomy (NCBI): domain Eukaryota; kingdom Metazoa; phylum Chordata; class Mammalia; order Rodentia; family Sciuridae; genus Ictidomys; species Ictidomys tridecemlineatus. The sequence goes on along the minus strand of NW_027523650.1, from coordinate 38,263 downwards.
TTGGGTGAAAAAATGTTTGCTGAGATTTCAGGCAACTGGTAGTTTTTGGAAGCTTGGCAACCCCTTTCCTCAAAGTGATTTTCGCCAGTCTCTGCTTAGGGCTACATCAACAGCAAACAAACCATAGAGATAGAACTTGAAACTGCTCTATTGTGTCAAGTTTCCAAGAGCTAGCACAAACCGTCTTTGATTTAGAGTTCCAAATACATGTATCCCTATAGGAGAAAACAGAGTGAAACCTAAAAATGAAAACGGTTACTGCAAACGAACGGTTTACCCTAGAAGAACGAAATTTGGTGAGCCAAGTGGTTTTTGGTGTACTGATCATTACTGAAAGAATCATCAAGATTGGGTGAAAAAATGTTTGCTGAGATTTCAGGCAACTCGTAGTTTTTGGAAGCTTGGCAACCCCTTTCCATCAAAATGATTTTTGCCAGTCTCTGCTTAGGGCTACATCAACAGCAAACAAACCATAGAGATAGAACTTGAAACTGCTCTATTTTGTCAAGTTTCAAAGAGCTAGCACAAACCGTCTTTGATTTAGAGTTCCAAATACATGTATCTGTATAGGAGAAAACAGAGTGAAACCTAAAAATGAAAACGGTTACTGCAAACGAACGGTTTAACCTAGAAGAACGAAATTTGGTGAGCCAAGTGGTTTTGGTGTACTGATCATTACCTGAAAGAATCATCAAGATTGGGTGAAAAAATGTTTGCTGAGATTTCAGGCAACTCGTAGTTTTTGGAATTCTGGCAACCCCTTTCCATCAAAGTGATTTTCGCCAGTCTCTGCTTAGGGCTACATCAACAGCAAACAACCATAGAGATAGAACTTGAAACTGCTCTATTGTGTCAAGTTTCAAAGAGGTAGGACAAACGATCTTTGATTTAGAGTTCCAAATACATGTATCCCTATTGGAGAAAACAAAGTGAAACCTAAAAATGAAAACGGTTACTGCAAACGAACGGTTTAACATAGAAAAACGAAATTTGGTGAGCCAAGTGGTTTTGGTGTACTGATCATTACCTGAAAGAATCATCAAGATTGGGTGAAAAAATATTTGCTGAGATTTCAGGAAACTCGTAGTTTTTGGAAGCTTGGCAACTTCTTTCCATCAAAGTGATTTTCGCCATTCTCTGCTTAGGGCTACATCAACAGCAAACAAACCATGGAGATAGAACTTGAAACTGCTCTATTGTGTCAAGTTTCAAAGAGCTAGCACAAACCGTCTTTGATTTAGATTTCCAAATGTATGTATCCCTATAGGAGAAAACAGAGTGAAACCTAAAAATGAAAACGGTTACTGCAAACGAACGGTTTAACCTAGAAGAACGAAATTTGGTGATCCAAGTGGTTTTGGTGTACTGATCATTACCTGAAAGAATCATCAAGATTGGGTGAAAAAATGTTTGCTGAGATTTCAGGCAACTGGTAGTTTTTGGAAGCTTGGCAACCCCTTTCCATCAAAGTGATTTTCGCCAGTCTCTGCTTAGGGCTACATCAACAGCAAACAAACCATAGAGATAGAACTTGAAACTGCTCTATTGTGTCAAGTTTCCAAGAGCTAGCACAAACCGTCTTTGATTTAGAGTTCCAAATACATGTATCCCTATAGGAGAAAACAGAGTGAAACCTAAAAATGAAAACGGTTACTGCAAACGAACGGTTTACCCTAGAAGAACGAAATTTGGTGAGCCAAGTGGTTTTGGTGTACTGATCATTACCTGAAAGAATCATCAAGATTGGGTGAAAAAAATGTTTGCTGAGATTTCAGGCAACTCGTAGTTTTTGGAAGCTTGGCAACCCCTTTCCATCAAAATGATTTTTGCCAGTCTCTGCTTAGGGCTACATCAACAGCAAACAAACCATAGAGATAGAACTTGAAACTGCTCTATTTTGTCAAGTTTCAAAGAGCTAGCACAAACAGTCTTTGATTTAGAGTTCCAAATACATGTATCTGTATAGGAGAAAACAGAGTGAAACCTAAAAATGAAAACGGTTACTGCAAACGAACGGTTTAACCTAGAAGAACGAAATTTGGTGAGCCAAGTGGTTTTGGTGTACTGATCATTACCTGAAAGAATCATCAAGATTGGGTGAAAAAATGTTTGCTGAGATTTCAGGCAACTCGTAGTTTTTGGAATTCTGGCAACCCCTTTCCATCAAAGTGATTTTCGCCAGTCTCTGCTTAGGGCTACATCAACAGCAAACAAACCATAAAGATAGAACTTGAAACTGCTCCATTGTGTCAAGTTTCAAAGAGCTAGCACAAACCGTTTTTGATTTAGAGTTCCAAATATATGTATCCCTATTGGAGAAAACAGAGTGAAACCTAAAAATGAAAACGGTTACTGCAAACGAACGGTTTAACCTAGAAGAACGAAATTTGGTGAGCCAAGTGGTTTTGGTGTACTGATCATTACCTGAAAGAATCATCAAGATTGGGTGAAAAAATGTTTGCTGAGATTTCAGGCAACTCGTAGTTTTTGGAAGCTGGGCAACCCCTTTCCACCAAAGTGATTTTCGCCAGTCTCTGCGTAGGGCTACATCAACAGCAAACAAACCATAGAGATAGAACTTGAAACTGCTCTATTGTGTCAAGTTTCAAAGAGCTACCACAAACCGTCTTTGATTTAGAGTTCCAAATACATGTGTCCATATAGGAGAAAACAGAGTGAAACCTAAAAATGAAAACGGTTACTGCAAACGAACGGTTTAACCTAGAAGAACAAAATTTGGTGAGCCAAGTGGTTTTGGTGTACTGATCATTACCTGAAAGAATCATCAAGATTGGGTGAAAAAATGTTTGCTGAGATTTCAGGCAATTCGTAGTTTTTGGAAGCTTGGCAACCCCTTTCCATCAAAGTGATTTTCGCCAGTCTCTGCTTAGGGCTACATCAACAGCAAACAAACCATAGAGAGAGAACTTGAAACTGCTCTATTGTGTCAAGTTTCAAAGAGCTAGCACAAACCGTCTTTGATTTAGAGTTCCAAATACATGTATCCCTTTTGGAGAAAACAAAGTGAAACCTAATAATGAAAACGGTTACTGCAAACGAACGGTTTAACCTAGAAGAACGAAATTTGGTGAGCCAAGTGGTTTTGGTGTACTGATTATTACCTGAAAGAAACATCAAGATTGGGTGAAAAAATGTTTGCTGAGATTTCAGGCAACTCGTAGTTTTTGGAAGCTTGGCAACCCCTTTCCATCAAAGTGATTTTTGCCAGTCTCTGCTTAGGGCTACATCAACAGCAAACAAACCATAGAGACTGAACTTAAAACTGCTCTATTGTGTCACGTTTAAAGAGCTAGCACACACCGTCTTTGATTTAGAGTTCCAAATACATGTATCCCTATTGGAGAAAACAGAGTGAAACCTAAAAATGAAAACGGTTACTGCAAACGAACGGTTGAACCTAGAAAAACGAAATTTGGTGAGCCAAGTGGTTTTGGTGTACTGATCATTACCTGAAAGAATCATCAAGATTGGGTGAAAAAATATTTGCTGAGATTTCAGGCAACTCGTACTTTTTGGAAGCTTGGCAACTTCTTTCCATCAAAGTGATTTTCGCCAGTCTCTGCTTAGGGCTACATCAACAGCAAACAAACCATGGAGATAGAACTTGAAACTGCTCTATTGTGTCAAGTTTCAAAGAGCTAGCACAAACCGTCTTTGATTTAGATTTCCAAATGTATGTATCCCTATAGGAGAAAACAGAGTGAAACCTAAAAATGAAAACGGTTACTGCAAACGAACGGTTTAACCTAGAAGAACGAAATTTGGTGATCCAAGTGGTTTTGGTGTACTGATCATTACCTGAAAGAATCATCAAGATTGGGTGAAAAAATGTTTGCTGAGATTTCAGGCAACTGGTAGTTTTTGGAAGCTTGGCAACCCCTTTCCATCAAAGTGATTTTCGCCAGTCTCTGCTTAGGGCTACATCAACAGCAAACAAACCATAGAGATAGAACTTGAAACTGCTCTATTGTGTCAAGTTTCCAAGAGCTAGCACAAACCGTCTTTGATTTAGAGTTCCAAATACATGTATCCCTATAGGAGAAAACAGAGTGAAACCTAAAAATGAAAACGGTTACTGCAAACGAACGGTTTACCCTAGAAGAACGAAATTTGGTGAGCCAAGTGGTTTTGGTGTACTGATCATTACCTGAAAGAATCATCAAGATTGGGTGAAAAAAATGTTTGCTGAGATTTCAGGCAACTCGTAGTTTTTGGAAGCTTGGCAACCCCTTTCCATCAAAATGATTTTTGCCAGTCTCTGCTTAGGGCTACATCAACAGCAAACAAACCATAGAGATAGAACTTGAAACTGCTCTATTTTGTCAAGTTTCAAAGAGCTAGCACAAACAGTCTTTGAGTTAGAGTTCCAAATACATATATCTGTATAGGAGAAAACAGAGTGAAACCTAAAAATGAAAACGGTTACTGCAAACGAACGGTTTAACCTAGAAGAACGAAATTTGGTGAGCCAAGTGGTTTTGGTGTACTGATCATTACCTGAAAGAATCATCAAGATTGGGTGAAAAAATGTTTGCTGAGATTTCAGGCAACTCGTAGTTTTTGGAATTCTGGCAACCCCTTTCCATCAAAGTGATTTTCGCCAGTCTCTGCTTAGGGCTACATCAACAGCAAACAAACATAGAGATAGAACTTGAAACTGCTCTATTGTGTCAAGTTTCAAAGAGGTAGGACAAACGATCTTTGATTTAGAGTTCCAAATACATGTATCCCTATAGGAGAAAACAGAGTGAAACCTAAAAATGAAAACGGTTACTGCAAAGGAACGGTTTAACCTAGAAGAACGAAATATGGTGAGCCAAGTGGTTTTGGTGTACTGATCATTACCTGAAAGAATCATCAAGATTCGGTGAAAAAATGTTTGCTGAGATTTCAGGCAACTCGTAGTTTTTGGAAGCTTGGCAACCCCTTTCCATCAAAGTGATTTTCGCCAGTCTCTGCTTAGGGCTACATCAACAGCAAACAAACCATAAAGATAGAACTTGAAACTGCTCCATTGTGTCAAGTTTCAAAGAGCTAGCACAAACCGTTTTTGATTTAGAGTTCCAAATACATGTATCCCTATTGGAGAAAACAGAGTGAAACCTAAAAATGAAAACGGTTACTGCAAACGAACGGTTTAACCTAGAAGAACGAAATTTGGTGAGCCAAGTGGTTTTGGTGTACTGATCATTACCTGAAAGAATCATCAAGATTGGGTGAAAAAATGTTTGCTGAGATTTCAGGCAACTCGTAGTTTTTGGAAGCTGGGCAACCCCTTTCCACCAAAGTGATTTTCGCCAGTCTCTGCGTAGGGCTACATCAACAGCAAACAAACCATAGAGATAGAAATTGAAACTGCTCTATTGTGTCAAGTTTCAAAGAGCTACCACAAACCGTCTTTGATTTAGAGTTCCAAATACATGTGTCCATATAGGAGAAAACAGAGTGAAACCTAAAAATGAAAACGGTTACTGCAAACGAACGGTTTAACCTAGAAGAACAAAATTTGGTGAGCCAAGTGGTTTTGGTGTACTGATTATTACCTGAAAGAATCATCAAGATTGAGTGAAAAAATGTTTGCTGAGATTTCAGGAAACTCGTAGTTTTTGGAAGCTTGGCAACCCCTTTCCATCAAAGTGATTTTCGCCAGTCGCTGCTTAAGGCTACATCAACAGCAAACAAACCATAGAGATAGAACTTGAAACTGCTCTATTTTGTCAAGTTTCAAAGAGCTAGCACAAACCGTCTTTGATTTAGAGTTCCAAATACATGTATCCGTATAGGAGAAAACAGAGTGAAACCTAAAAATGAAAACTGTTACTGCAAACGAACGGTTTAACCTAGAAGAACGAAATTTGGTGAGACAAGTGGTTTTGGTGTACTGATCATTACCTGAAAGAATCATCAAGATTGGGTGAAAAAATGTTTGCTGAGATTTCAGGCAACTCGTAGTTTTTGGAATTCTGGCAACCCCTTTCCATCAAAGTGATTTTCGCCAGTCTCTGGTTAGGGCTACACCAACAGCAAACAAACCATAGAGATAGAACTTGAAACTGCTCTATTGTGTCAAGTTTCAAAGAGGTAGGACAAATGATCTTTGATTTAGAGTTCCAAATACATGTATCCCTATAGGAGAAAACAGAGTGAAACCTAAAAATTAAAACGGTTACTGCAAACGAACGGTTTAACCTAGAAGAACGAAATTTGGTGAGCCAAGTGGTTTTGGTGTACTGATCATTACCTGAAAGAATCATCAAGATTGGGTGAAAAAATGTTTGCTGAGATTTCAGGCAACTCGTAGTTTTTGGAAGCTTGGCAACCCCTTTCCATCAAAGTGATTTTCGCCAGTCTCTGCTTAGGGCTTCATCAACAGAAAACAAACCATAGAGATAGAACTTGAGACTGATCTATTGTGTCAAGTTTCAAAGAGCTAGCACAAACAGTCTTTGATTTAGAGTTCCAAATACATGTATTTCTATTGGAGAAAACAGAGTGAAACCTAAAAATGAAAACGGTTACTGCAAACGAACGGTTTAACCTAGAAGAACGAAATTTGGTGAGCCAAGTGGTTTTGGTGTACTGATCATTACCTGAAAGAATCATCAAGATTGGGTGAAAAAATGTTTGCTGAGATTTCAGGCAACTCGTAGTTTTTGGAAGCTGGGCAACCCCTTTCCACCAAAGTGATTTTCGCCAGTCTCTGCATAGGGCTACATCAACAGCAAACAAACCATAGAGATAGAACTTGAAACTGCTCTATTGTGTCAAGTTTCAAAGAGCTACCACAAACCGTCTTTGATTTAGAGTTCCAAATACATGTGTCCATATAGGAGAAAACAGAGTGAAACCTAAAAATGAAAACGGTTACTGCAAACGAACGGTTTAACCTAGAAGAACAAAATTTGGTGAGCCAAGTGGTTTTGGTGTACTGATCATTACCTGAAAGAATCATCCAGATTGGGTGAAAAAATGTTTGCTGAGATTTCAGGCAACTCGTAGTTTTTGGAAGCTTGGCAACCCCTTTCCATCAAAGTGATTTTCGCCAGTCTCTGCTTAGGGCTACATCAACAGCAAACAAACCATAGAGATAGAACTTGAAACTGCTCTATTGTGTCAAGTTTCAAAGAGCTAGCACAAACCGTCTTTGATTTAGAGTTCCAAATACATGTATCCCTTTTGGAGAAAACAAAGTGAAACCTAAAAATGAAAACGGTTACTGCAAACGAACGGTTTAACCTAGAAGAACGAAATTTGGTGAGCCAAGTGGATTTGGTGTACTGATCATTACCTGAAAGAATCATCAAGATTGGGTGAAAAAATGTTTGCTGAGATTTCAGGCAACTCGTAGTTTTTGGAAGCTTGGCAACCCCTTTCCATCAAAGTGATTTTCGCCAGTCTCTGCTTAGGGCTACATCAACAGCAAACAAACCATAGAGATAGAACGTGAAACTGCTCTATTGTGTCAAGTTTCAAAGAGCTAGCACAAACCGTCTTTGATTTAGAGTTCCAAATACATGTATCCCTATTGCAGAAAACAGAGTGAAACCTAAAAATGAAAACGGTTACTGCAAATGATCGGTTTAACCTAGAAGAACCAAATTTGGTGAGCCAAGTGGTTTTGTTGTACTGATCATTACCTGAAAGAATCATCAAGATTGAGTGAAAAAATGTTTGCTGAGATTTCAGGAAACTCGTAGTTTTTGGAAGCTTGGCAACCCCTTTCCATCAAGGTGATTTTCGCCAGTCGCTGCTTAAGGCTACATCAACAGCAAACAAACCGTAGAGATAGAACATGAAACTGCTCTATTGTGTCAAGTTTCAAAGAGCTAGCACAAACCGTCTTTAATTTAGAGTTCCAAATACATGTATCCGTATAGGAGAAAACAGAGTGAAACCTAAAAATGAAAACGGTTACTGCAAACGAACGGTTTAACCTAGAAGAACGAAATTTGGTGAGCCAACTGGTTTTGGTGTACTGATCATTACCTGAAAGAATCATCAAGATTGGGTGAAAAAATGTTTGCTGAGATTTCAGGCAACTCGTAGTTTTTGGAAGCTGGGCAACCCCTTTCCACCAAAGTGATTTTCGCCAGTCTCTGCGTAGGGCTACATCAACAGCAAACAAACCATAGAGATAGAACTTGAAACTGCTCTATTGTGTCAAGTTTCAAAGAGCTAGCACAAACCGTCTTTGATTTAGAGTTCCAAATACATGTATCCCTTTTGGAGAAAACAAAGTGAAACCTAAAAATGAAAACGGTTACTGCAAACGAACGGTTTAACCTACAAGAACGAAATTTGGTGAGCCAAGTGGTTTTGGTGTACTGATCATTACCTGAAAGAATCATCAAGATTGGGTGAAAAAATGTTTGCTGAGATTTCAGGCAACTCGTAGTTTTTGGAAGCTGGGCAACCCCTTTCCACCAAAGTGATTTTCGCCAGTCTCTGCGTAGGGCTACATCAACAGCAAACAAACCATAGAGATAGAACTTGAAACTGCTCTATTGTGTCAAGTTTCAAAGAGCTACCACAAACCGTCTTTGATTGAGAGTTCCAAATACATGTGTCCATATAAGAGAAAACAGAGTGAAACCTAAAAAATGAAAACGGTTACTGCAAACGAACGGTTTAACTTAGAAGAACAAAATTTGGTGAGCCAAGTGGTTTTGGTGTACTGATCATTACCTGAAAGAATCATCCAGATTGGGTGAAAAAATGTTTGCTGAGATTTCAGGCAACTCGTAGTTTTTGGAAGCTTGGCAACCCCTTTCCATCAAAGTGATTTTCGCCAGTCTCTGCTTAGGGCTACATCAACAGCAAACAAACCATAGAGATAGAACTTGAAACTGCTCTATTGTGTGAAGTTTCAAAGAGCTAGCACAAACCGTCTTTGATTTAGAGTTCCAAATACATGTATCCCTTTTGGAGAAAACAAAGTGAAACCTAAAAATGAAAACGGTTACTGCAAACGAACGGTTTAACCTACAAGAACGAAATTTGGTGAGCCAAGTGGTTTTGGTGTACTGATCATTACCTGAAAGAATCATCAAGATTGGGTGAAAAAATGTTTGCTGAGATTTCAGGCAACTCGTAGTTTTTGGAAGCTTGGCAACCCCTTTCCATCAAAGTGATTTTTGCCAGTTTCTGCTTAGGGCTACATCAACAGCAAACAAACCATAGAGATAGAACTTGAAACTGCTCTATTGTGTCAAGTTTCAAAGAGCTAGCACAAACCGTCTTTAATTTAGAGTTCCAAATACATGTATCCGTATAGGAGAAAACAGAGTGAAACCTAAAAATGAAAACGGTTACTGCAAACGAACGGTTTAACCTAGAAGAACGAAATTTGGTGAGCCAAGTAGTTTTGGTGTACTGATCATTACCTGAAAGAATCATCAAGATTGGGTGAAAAAATGTTTGCTGAGATTTCAGGCAACTCGTAGTTTTTGGAAGCTGGGCAACCCCTTTCCACCAAAGTGATTTTCGCCAGTCTCTGCTTAGGGCTACATCAACAGCAAACAAACCATAGAGATAGAACTTGAAACTGCTCTATTGTGTCAAGTTTCAAAGAGCTACCACAAACCGTCTTTGATTTAGAGTTCCAAATAGATGTGTCCCTATAGGAGAAAACAGAGTGAAACCTAAAAATGAAAACGGTTACTGCAAACGAACGGTTTAACCTAGAAGAACAAAATTTGGTGAGCCAAGTGGTTTTGGTGTACTGATCATTACCTGAAAGAATCATCAAGATTGGGTGAAAAAATGTTTGCTGAGATTTCAGGCAACTCGTAGTTTTTGGAAGCTTGGCAACCCCTTTCAATCAAAGTGATTTTCGCCAGTCTCTGCTTAGGGTTACATCAACAGCAAACAAACCATAGAGAGAGAACTTGAAACTGCTCTATTGTGTCAAGTTTCAAAGAGCTAGCACAAACCGTCTTTGATTTAGAGTTCCAAATACATGTATCCCTTTTGGAGAAAACAAAATGTAACCTAAAAATGAAAACGGTTACTGCAAACGAACGGTTTAACCTAGAAGAACGAAATTTGGTGAGCCAAGTGGTTTTGGTGTACTGATTATTACCTGAAAGAATCATCAAGATTGGGTGAAAAAATGTTTGCTGAGATTTCAGGCAACTCGTAGTTTTTGGAAGCTTGGCAACCCCTTTCCATCAAAGTGATTTTTGCCAGTCTCTGCTTAGGGCTACATCAACAGCAAACAAACCATAGAGATTGAACTTAAAACTGCTCTATTGTGTCACGTTTAAAGAGCTAGCACAAACCGTCTTTGATTTAGAGTTCCAAATACATGTATCCCTATTGGAGAAAACAGAGTGAAACCTAAAAATGAAAACGGTTACTGCAAACGAACGGTTTAATCTAGAAGAACGAAATTTGGTGAGCCAAGTGGTTTTGGTGTACTGATCATTACCTGAAAGAATCATCAAGATTGGGTGAAAAAATGCTTGCTGAGATTTCAGGCAACTCGTAGTTTTTGGAAGCTTGGCAACCCCTTCCCATCAAAGTGATTTTCGCCAGTCTCTGCTTAGGGCTACATGAACAGCAAACAAACCATAGAGATAGAACTTGAAACTGCTCTATTGTGTCAAGTTTCAAAGAGCTAGCACAAACCGTCTTTGATTTAGAGTTCCAAATACATGTATCCGTATAGGAGAAAACAGAGTGAAACCTAAAAATAATAACGGTTACTGCAAACGAACGGTTTAACCTAGAAGAACGAAATTTGGTGAGCCAAGTGGTTTTGGTGTACTGATCATTACCTGAAAGAATCATCAAGATTGGGTGAAAAAATGTTTGCTGAGATTTCAGGCAACTCGTAGTTTTTGGAAGCTTGGCAACCCCTTTCCATCAAAGTGATTTTCGCCAGTCTCTGCTTAGGGCTACATCAACAGCAAACAAACCATAGAGATAGAACTGGAAACTGCTCTATTGTGTCAAGTTTCAAAGAGCTAGCACAAACCGTCTTTGATTTAGAGTTCCAAATACATATATCCCTATTGGAGAAAACAGAGTGAAACCTAAAAATGAAAACGGTTACTGCAAACGAACGGTTTAACCTAGAAGAACGAAATTTGGTGAGCCAAGTGGTTTTGGTGTACTGATCATTACCTGAAAGAATCATCAAGATTGGGTGAAAAAATGTTTGCTGAGATTTCAGGCAACTCGTAGTTTTTGGAAGCTTGGCAACCCCTTTCCATCAAAGTGATTTTCGCCAGTCTCTGCTTAGGGCTACATCAACAGCAAACAAACCATAAAGATAGAACTTGAAACTGCTCTATTGTTTCAAGATTCAAAGAGCTAGAACAAACCGTCTTTGATTTAGAGTTCCAAATACATGTATCCGTATAGGAGAAAACAGAGTGAAATTTAAAAATGAAAATGGTTACTGCAAAGGAACGGTTTAACCTAGAAGAACGAAATTTGGTGAGCCAAGTGGTTTTGGTGTACTGATCATTACCTGAAAGAATCATCAAGATTGGGTGAAACAATGTTTGCTGAGATTTCAGGCAACTCGTAGTTTTTGGAAGCTTGGCAACCCCTTTCCATCAAAGTGATTTTCGCCAGTGTCTGCTTAGGGCTACATCAACAGCAAACAAACCATAGAGATAGAACTTGAAACTGCTCTATTGTGTCAAGTTTCAAAGAGCTAGCACAAACCGTCTTTGATTTAGAGTTCCAAATACATGTATCCGTATAGGAGAAAACAGAGTGAAACCTAAAAATGAAAACGGTTACTGCAAACGAACGGTTTAACCTAGAAGAACAAAATTTGGTGAGCCAAGTGGTTTTGGTGTACTGATCATTACCTGAAAGAATCATCAAGATTGGGTGAAAAAATGTTTGCTGAGATTTCAGGCAACTCGTAGTTTTTAGAAGCTTGGCAACTTCTTTCCATCAAAGTGATTTTCGCCAGTCTCTGCTTAGGGCTACTTCAACAGCAAACAAACCATGGAGATAGAACTTGAAACTGCTCTATTGTGTCAAGTTTCAAAGAGCGAGCACAAACCGTCTTTGATTTAGAGTTCCAAATACATGTATCCCTATAGGAGAAAACAGAGTGAAACCTAAAAATGAAAACGGGTACTGCAAACGAACGGTTTAACCTAGAAGAACGAAATTTGGTGATCCAAGTGGTTTTGGTGTACTGATCATTACCTGAAAGAATCATCAAGATTGGGTGAAAAAATGTTTGCTGAGATTTCAGGCAACACGTAGTTTTTGGAAGCTTGGCAACCCCTTTCCATGAAAGTGATTTTCGCCTGTCTCTGCTTAGGGCTACATCAACAGCAAACAAACCATAGAGATAGAACTTGAAACTGCTCTACTGTCTCAAGTTTCAAAGAGCTAGCAAAAACCGTCTTTGATTTAGAGTTCCAAATACATGTATCCGTATAGGAGAAAAAAGAGTGAAACCTAAAAATGAAAACGGTTACTGCAAATGAACGGTTTAACCTAGAAGAACGAAATTTGGTGAGCCAAGTGGTTTTGGTGTACTGATCATTACCTGAAAGAATCATCAAGATTTGTTGAAAAAATGTTTGCTGAGATTTCAGGCAACTCCTAGTTTTTGGAAGCTTGGCAACCCCTTTCCATCAAAGTGATTTTCGACACTCTCTGCGTAGTGCTAAATCAACAGCAAACAAACCATAGAAATAGAACTTGAAACTGCTTTATTGTGTCAAGTTTCAAAGAGCTAGCACAAACCGTCTTTGATTTAGAGTTTCAAATACATGTATCCTATAGGAGAAAACAGAGTAAAACCTAAAAATGAAAACGGTTACTGCAAACGAACGGTTTAACCTAGAAGAACGAAATTTGGTGAGCCAAGTGGTTTTGGTGTACTGATCATTACCTGAAAGAATCATTTAGATTGGGTGAAAAATGTTTGCTGAGATTTCAGGCAACTCGTAGTTTTTGAAAGCTTGGCAACCCCTTTCCATCAAAGTGATTTTCGCCAGTCTCTGCTTAGGGATACATCAACAGCAAACAAACCATAGAGATAGAACTTGAAACTGCTCTATTGTGTCAAGTTTCAAAGAGCTAGCACAAACCGTCTTTGATTTAGAGTTCCAAATACATGTATCCGTATAGGAGAAAACAGAGTGAAACCTAAAAATGAAAATGGTTACTGCAACCGAACGGTTTAACCTAGAAGAACGAAATTTGGTGAGCCAAGTGGTTTTGGTGTACTGACCATTACCTGAAAGAATCATCAAGATTGGGTGAGAAAATGTTTGCTGAGATTTCAGGCAACTCGTAGTTTTTGGAAGCTTGGCAACCCCTTTCCATCAAAGTGATTTTCGCCAGTCTCTGCTTAGGGCTACATCAACAGCAAACAAACCTTAGAGATAGAATTTGAAACTGCTCTATTGTGTCAAGTTTCAAAGAGCTAGCACAAACCGTCTTTGATTTAGAGTTCCAAATACATGTATCCGTAGAGGAGAAAACAGAGTGAAACCTAAAAATGAAAACGGTTACTGCAAACGAACGGTTTAACCTAGAAGAACGAAATTTGGTGAGCCAAGTGGTTTTGGTGTACTGATCATTACCTGAAAGAATCATCAAGATTGGGTGAAAAAATGTTTGCTGAAATTTCAGGCAACTCGTAGTTTTTGGAAGCTTGGCAACCCCTTTCCATCAAAGTGATTTTCGCCAGTCTCTGCTTAGGGCTACATCAACAGCAAACAAACCATAGAGATAGAACTTGAAACTGCTTTATTGTGTCAAGTTTCAAAGAGCTAGCACAAACCGTCTTTGATTTAGAGTTTCAAATACATGTATCCCTATAGGAGAAAACAGAGTAAAACCTAAAAATAAAATCGGTTACTGCAAACGAACGGTTTAACCTAGAAGAACGAAATTTGGTGAGCCAAGTGTTTTGGTGTACTGATCATTACCTGGAAGAATCATCAAGATTGGGTGAAAAAATGTTTGCTAGATTTCAGGCAACTCGTAGTTTTTGGAAGCTTGGCAACCCCTTTCCATCAAAGTGATTTCCGCCAGTCTCTGCTTAGGGATACATCAACAGCAAACAAACCATAGAGATAGAACTTGAAACTGCTCTATTGTGTCAAGTTTCAAAGAGCTAGCACAAACTGTCTTTGATTTAGAGTTCCAAATACATGTATCCATATAGGAGAAAACAGAGTGAAACCTAAAAATGAAAACGGTTACTGCAAACGAACGGTTTAACCTTGAAGAACGAAATTTGGTGAGCCAAGTGGTTTTGGTGTACTGATCATTACCTGAAAGAATCATTAAGATTGGGTGAAAAAATGTTTGCTGAGATTTCAGGCAACTCGTAGTTTTTGGAAGCTTGGCAACCCCTTTCCATCAAAGTGATTTTCGACACTCTCTGCTTAGGGCTACATCAACAGCAAACAAACCGTAGAAATAGAACTTGAAACTGCTTTATTGTGTCAAGTTTCAAAGAGCTAGTACAAACCGTCTTTGATTTAGAGTTTCAAATACATGTATCCCTATAGGAGAAAACAGAGTAAAACCTAAAAATGAAAACGGTTACTGCAAACGAACGGTTTAACCTAGAAGAACGAAATTTGGTGAGCCAAGTGGTTTTGGTGTACTGATCATTCCCGGAAAGAATCATTAAGATTGGGTGAAAAAATGTTTGCTGAGATTTCAGGCAACTCGTAGTTTTTGGAAGCTTGGCAACCCCTTTCCATCAAAGTGATTTTCGCCAGTCTCTGCTTAGGGCTACATCAACAGCAAACAAACCATAGAGATAGAACTTGAAACTGCTCTATTGTGTCAAGTTTCAAAAAGCTAGCACAAACCGTCTTTTTTTTAGAGTTCCAAATACATGTATCCATATAGGAGAAAACAGAGTGAAACCTAAAAATGAAAACGGTTACTGCAAATGAACGGTTTAACCTAGAAGAACGAAATTTGGTGAGCCAAGTGGTTTTGGTGTACTGATCATTACCTGAAAGAATCATCAAGATTGGGTGAAAAAATGTTTGCTGAGATTTCAGGCATCTCGTAGTTTTTGGAAGCTAGGCAACCCCTTTCCATCAAAGTGATTTTCGCCAGTCTCTCCTTTGGGCTACATCAACAGCAAACAAACCATAGAGATAGAACTTGAAACTGCTCTATTGTGTCAAGTTTCAAAAGCTAGCACAAACCGTCTTTTTTTTAGAGTTCCAAATACATGTATCCATATAGGAGAAAACAGAGTGAAACCTAAAAATGAAAACGGTTACTGCAAATGAACGGTTTAACCTAGAAGAACGAAATTTGGTGAGCCAAGTGGTTTTGGTGTACTGATC
>NW_027523650.1:0-22737 GCF_052094955.1 Ictidomys tridecemlineatus | reverse complement strand
AATAGAGCAGTTTCAAGTTCTATCTCTATGGTTTGTTTGCTGTTGATGTAGCCCTAAGCAGAGACTGGCGAAAATCACTTTGATGGAAAGGGGTTGCCAAGCTTCCAAAAACTACGAGTTGCCTGAAATCTCAGCAAACATTTTTTCACCCAATCTTAATGATTCTTTCAGGGAATGATCAGTACACCAAAACCACTTGGCTCACCAAATTTCGTTCTTCTAGGTTAAACCGTTCGTTTGCAGTAACCGTTTTCATTTTTAGGTTTTACTCTGTTTCTCCTATAGGGATACATGTATTTGAAACTCTAAATCAAAGACGGTTTGTACTAGCTCTTTGAAACTTGACACAATAAAGCAGTTTCAAGTTCTATTTCTACGGTTTGTTTGCTGTTGATGTAGCCCTAAGCAGAGAGTGTCGAAAATCACTTTGATGGAAAGGGGTTGCCAAGCTTCCAAAAACTACGAGTTGCCTGAAATCTCAGCAAACATTTTTTCACCCAATCTTGATGATTCTTTCAGGTAATGATCAGTACACCAAAACCACTTGGCTCACCAAATTTCGTTCTTCAAGGTTAAACCGTTCGTTTGCAGTAACCGTTTTCATTTTTAGGTTTCACTCTGTTTTCTCCTATATGGATACATGTATTTGGAACTCTAAATCAAAGACGGTTTGTGCTAGCTCTTTGAAACTTGACACAATAGAGCAGTTTCAAGTTCTATCTCTATGGTTTGTTTGCTGTTGATGTAGCCCTAAGCAGAGACTGGCGAAAATCACTTTGATGGAAAGGGGTTGCCAAGCTTCCAAAAACTACGAGTTGCCTGAAATCTCAGCAAACATTTTTTCACCCAATCTTGATGATTCTTCCAGGTAATGATCAGTACACCAAAACCACTTGGCTCACCAAATTTCGTTCTTCTAGGTTAAACCGTTCGTTTGCAGTAACCGATTTTATTTTTAGGTTTTACTCTGTTTTCTCCTATAGGGATACATGTATTTGAAACTCTAAATCAAAGACGGTTTGTGCTAGCTCTTTGAAACTTGACACAATAAAGCAGTTTCAAGTTCTATCTCTATGGTTTGTTTGCTGTTGATGTAGCCCTACGCAGAGACTGGCGAAAATCACTTTGATGGAAAGGGGTTGCCAAGCTTCCAAAAACTACGAGTTGCCTGAAATCTCAGCAAACATTTTCTCACCCAATCTTGATGATTCTTTCAGGTAATGGTCAGTACACCAAAACCACTTGGCTCACCAAATTTCGTTCTTCTAGGTTAAACCGTTCGGTTGCAGTAACCATTTTCATTTTTAGGTTTCACTCTGTTTTCTCCTATACGGATACATGTATTTGGAACTCTAAATCAAAGACGGTTTGTGCTATCTCTTTGAAACTTGACACAATAGAGCAGTTTCAAGTTCTATCTCTATGGTTTGTTTGCTGTTGATGTAGCCCTAAGCAGAGAGTGTCGAAAATCACTTTGATGGAAAGGGGTTGCCAAGCTTCCAAAAACTACGAGTTTCCTGAAATCTCAGCAAACATTTTTTTCACCCAATCGTGATGATTCTTTCAGGTAATGATCAGTACACCAAAACCACTTGGCTCACCAAATTTCGTTCTTCTAGGTTAAACCGTTCGTTTGCAGTAACCGTTTTCATTTTTAGGTTTCACTCTGTTTTCTCCTATACGGATACATGTATTTGGAACTCTAAATCAAAGACGGTTTGTACTAGCTCTTTGAAACTTGACACAATAGAGCAGTTTCAAGTTCTATCTCTATGGTTTGTTTGCTGTTGATGTAGCCCTAAGCAGAGAGTGTCGAAAATCACTTTGATGGAAAGGGGTTGCCAAGCTTCCAAAAACTACGAGTTGCCTGAAATCTCAGCAAACATTTTTTCACCCAATCTTGATGATTCTTTCAGGTAATGATCAGTACACCAAAAACCACTTGGCTCACCAAATTTCGTTCTTCTAGGTGAAACCGTTCGTTTGCAGTAACCGTTTTCATTTTAGGTTTCACTCTGTTTTCTCCTATACAGATACATGTATTTGGAACTCTAAATCAAAGACGGTTTGTGCTAGCTCTTTGAAACTTGACCTAATAGAGCAGTTTCAAGTTCTATCTCTATGGTTTGTTTGCTGTTGATGTAGCCCTAAGCAGAGACTGGCGAAAATCACTTTGATGGAAAGGGGTTGCCAAGCTTCCAAAAACTACGAGTTGCCTGAAATCTCAGCAAACATTTTTTCACCCAATCTTGATGACTCTTTTCGGTAATGATCAGTACACCAAAACCACTTGGCTCACCAAATTTCGTTCTTCTAGGTTAAACCGTTCGTTTGCAGTAACCGTTTTCATTTTTAGGTTTCACTCTGTTTTCTCCTCTACGGATACATGTATTTGGAAGTCTAAATCAAAGACGGTTTGTGCTAGCTCTTTGAAACTTGACACAATAGAGCAGTTTCAAGTTCTATCTCTATGGTTTTTTTGCTGTTGATGTAGCCCTAAGCAGAGACTGGCGAAAATCACTTTGATGTAAAGGGGTTGCCAAGCTTCCAAAAACTACGAGTTTCCTGAAATCTCAGCAAACATTTTTTCACCCAATCTTAATGATTCTTTCAGGGAATGATCAGTACACCAAAACCACTTGGCTCACCAAATTTCGTTCTTCTAGGTTAAACCGTTCGTTTGCAGTAACCGTTTTCATTTTTAGGTTTTACTCTGTTTTCTTCCTATAGGGATATATGTATTTGAAACTCTAAATCAAAGACGGTTTGTGCTAGCTCTTTGAAACTTGACACAATAAAGCAGTTTCAAGTTCTATTTCTATGGTTTGGTTGCTGTTGATGTAGCCCTAAGCAGAGAGTGTCGAAAATCACTTTGATGGAAAGGGGTTGCCAAGCTTCCAAAAACTACGAGTTGCCTGAAATCTCAGCAAACATTTTTTGAACCAATCTTGATGATTCTTTCAGGTAATGATCAGTACACCAAAACCACTTGGCTCACCAAATTTCGTTCTTCTAGGTTAAACCATTCATTTGCAGTAACCGTTTTCATTTTTAGGTTTCACTCTGTTTTCTCCTATAGGGATACATGTATTTGGAACTCTAAATCAAAGACGGTTTGTGCTAGCTCTTTGAAACTTGACACAATAGAGCAGTTTCAAGTTCTATCTCTATGGTTTGTTTGCTGTTGATGTAGCCCTAAGCAGAGACTGGCGAAAATCACTTTGATGGAAAGGGGTTGTCAAGCTTCCAAAAACTACAGTTGCCTGAAATCTCAGCAAACATTTTTTCACCCAATCTTAATGATTCTTTCAGGGAATGATCAGTACACCAAAACCACTTGGCTCACCAAATTTCGTTCTTCTAGGTTAAACCGTTCGTTTGCAGTAACCGTTTTTATTTTTAGGTTTTACTCTGTTTTCTTCTATAGGGATACATGTATTTGAAACTCTAAATCAAAGACGGTTTGTGCTAGCTCTTTGAAACTTGACACAATAGAGCAGTTTCAAGTTCTATCTCTATGGTTTGTTTGCTGTTGATGTAGCCCTAAGCAGAGACTGGCGAAAATCACTTTGATGGAAAGGGGTTGCCAAGCTTCCAAAAACTACGAGTTGCCTGAAATCTCAGCAAACATTTTTTCACCCAATCTTGATGACTCTTTCCGGTAATGATCAGTACACCAAAACCACTTGGCTCACCAAATTTCGTTCTTCTAGGTTAAACCGTTCGTTTGCAGTAACCGTTTTCATTTTTAGGTTTCACTCTGTTTTCTCCTCTACGGATACACGTATTTGGAAGTCTAAATCAAAGACGGTTTGTGCTAGCTCTTTGAAACTTGACACAATAGAGCAGTTTCAAGTTCTATCTCTATGGTATTTTTGCTGTTGATGTAGCCCTAAGCAGAGACTGGCGAAAATCACTTTGATGTAAAGGGGTTGCCAAGCTTCCAAAAACTACGAGTATCCTGAAATCTCAGCAAACATTCTTTCACCCAATCTTAATGATTCTTTCAGGGAATGATCAGTACACCAAAACCACTTGGCTCACCAAATTTCGTTCTTATAGGTTAAACCGTTCGTTTGCAGTAACCGTTTTCATTTTTAGGTTTTACTCTGTTTTCTCCTATAGGGATATATGTATTTGAAACTCTAAATCAAAGACGGTTTGTGCTAGCTCTTTGAAACTTGACACAATAAAGCAGTTTCAAGTTCTATTTCTATGGTTTGTTTGCTGTTGATGTAGCCCTAAGCAGAGAGTGTCTAAAATCACTTTGATGGAAAGGGGTTGCCAAGCTTCCAAAAACTACAAGTTGCCTGAAATCTCAGCAAACCTTTTTTCAACCAATCTTGATGATTCTTTCAGGTAATGATCAGTACACCAAAACCACTTGGCTCACCAAATTTCGTTTTTCTAGGTTAAACCATTCATTTGCAGTAACCGTTTTCATTTTTAGGTTTCACTCTGTTTTCTACTATACGGATACATGTATTTGGAACTCTAAATCAAAGAAGGTTTGTGCTAGCTCTTTGAAACTTGACACAATAGAGCAGTTTCAAGTTCTATCTCTATGGTTTGTTTGGTGTTGATGTAGCCCTAAGCAGAGACTGGCGAAAATTTCTTTGATGGAAAGGGGTTGCCAAGCTTCCAAAAACTACGAGTTGCCTGAATTCACAGCAAACATTTTTTCACCCAAACTTTATGATTCTTTCAGGTAATGATCAATACACAAAAACCACTTGGCTCACCAAATTTCGTTCTTCTAAATTAAACCGTTCGTTTGCAGTAACCGTTTTCATTTTTAGGTTTCACTCTGTTTTCTCCTATACGGATACATGTATTTGGAACTCTAAATTAAAGACGGTTTGTGCTAGCTCTTTGAAACTTGACACAATAGAGCAGTTTCAAGTTCTATCTCTATGGTTTGTTTGCTGTTGATGTAGCCCAAAGGAGAGACTGGCGAAAATCACTTTGATGGAAAGGGGTTGCCTAGCTTCCAAAACTACGAGATGCCTGAAATCTCAGCAAACATTTTTTCACCCAAACTTGATGATTCTTTCAGGTAATGATCAGTACACCAAAACCACTTGGCTCACCAAATTTCGTTCTTCTAGGTTAAACCGTTCATTTGCAGTAACCGTTTTCATTTTTAGGTTTCACTCTGTTTTCTCCTATATGGATACATGTATTTGGAACTCTAAATAAAAGACGGTTTGTGCTAGCTTTTTGAAACTTGACACAATAGAGCAGTTTCAAGTTCTATCTCTATGGTTTGTTTGCTGTTGATGTAGCCCTAAGCAGAGACTGGCGAAAATCACTTTGATGGAAAGGGGTTGCCAAGCTTCCAAAAACTACGAGTTGCCTGAAATCTCAGCAAACATTTTTTCACCCAATCTTAATGATTCTTTCCGGGAATGATCAGTACACCAAAACCACTTGGCTCACCAAATTTCGTTCTTCTAGGTTAAACCGTTCGTTTGCAGTAACCGTTTTCATTTTTAGGTTTTACTCTGTTTTCTCCTATAGGGATACATGTATTTGAAACTCTAAATCAAAGACGGTTTGTACTAGCTCTTTGAAACTTGACACAATAAAGCAGTTTCAAGTTCTATTTCTACGGTTTGTTTGCTGTTGATGTAGCCCTAAGCAGAGAGTGTCGAAAATCACTTTGATGGAAAGGGGTTGCCAAGCTTCCAAAAACTACGAGTTGCCTGAAATCTCAGCAAACATTTTTTCACCCAATCTTGATGATTCTTTCAGGTAATGATCAGTACACCAAAACCACTTGGCTCACCAAATTTCGTTCTTCAAGGTTAAACCGTTCGTTTGCAGTAACCGTTTTCATTTTTAGGTTTCACTCTGTTTTCTCCTATATGGATACATGTATTTGGAACTCTAAATCAAAGACAGTTTGTGCTAGCTCTTTGAAACTTGACACAATAGAGCAGTTTCAAGTTCTATCTCTATGGTTTGTTTGCTGTTGATGTATCCCTAAGCAGAGACTGGCGGAAATCACTTTGATGGAAAGGGGTTGCCAAGCTTCCAAAAACTACGAGTTGCCTGAAATCTCAGCAAACATTTTTTCACCCAATCTTGATGATTCTTCCAGGTAATGATCAGTACACCAAAACCACTTGGCTCACCAAATTTCGTTCTTCTAGGTTAAACCGTTCGTTTGCAGTAACCGATTTTATTTTTAGGTTTTACTCTGTTTTCTCCTATAGGGATACATGTATTTGAAACTCTAAATCAAAGACGGTTTGTGCTAGCTCTTTGAAACTTGACACAATAAAGCAGTTTCAAGTTCTATCTCTATGGTTTGTTTGCTGTTGATGTAGCCCTAAGCAGAGACTGGCGAAAATCACTTTGATGGAAAGGGGTTGCCAAGCTTCCAAAAACTACGAGTTGCCTGAAATTTCAGCAAACATTTTTTCACCCAATCTTGATGATTCTTTCAGGTAATGATCAGTACACCAAAACCACTTGGCTCACCAAATTTCGTTCTTCTAGGTTAAACCGTTCGTTTGCAGTAACCGTTTTCATTTTTAGGTTTCACTCTGTTTTCTCCTCTACGGATACATGTATTTGGAACTCTAAATCAAAGACGGTTTGTTCTAGCTCTTTGAATCTTGAAACAATAGAGCAGTTTCAAGTTCTATCTTTATGGTTTGTTTGCTGTTGATGTAGCCCTAAGCAGAGACTGGCGAAAATCACTTTGATGGAAAGGGGTTGCCAAGCTTCCAAAAACTACGAGTTGCCTGAAATCTCAGCAAACATTTTTTCACCCAATCTTGATGATTCTTTCAGGTAATGATCAGTACACCAAAACCACTTGGCTCACCAAATTTCGTTCTTGTAGGTTAAACCGTTCGTTTGCAGTAACCGTTTTCATTTTTAGGTTTCACTCTGTTTTCTCCAATAGGGATATATGTATTTGGAACTCTAAATCAAAGACGGTTTGTGGTAGCTCTTTGAAACTTGACACAATAGAGCAGTTTCCAGTTCTATCTCTATGGTTTGTTTGCTGTTGATGTAGCCCTAAGCAGAGACTGGCGAAAATCACTTTGATGGAAAGGGGTTGCCAAGCTTCCAAAAACTACGAGTTGCCTGAAATCTCAGCAAACATTTTTTCACCCAATCTTGATGATTCTTTCAGGTAATGATCAGTACACCAAAACCACTTGGCTCACCAAATTTCGTTCTTCTAGGTTAAACCGTTCGTTTGCAGTAACCGTTATTATTTTTAGGTTTCACTCTGTTTTCTCCTATACGGATACATGTATTTGGAACTCTAAATCAAAGACGGTTTGTGCTAGCTCTTTGAAACTTGACACAATAGAGCAGTTTCAAGTTCTATCTCTATGGTTTGTTTGCTGTTCATGTAGCCCTAAGCAGAGACTGGCGAAAATCACTTTGATGGAAAGGGGTTGCCAAGCTTCCAAAAACTACGAGTTGCCTGAAATCTCAGCAAGCATTTTTTCACCCAATCTTGATGATTCTTTCAGGTAATGATCAGAACACCAAAACCACTTGGCTCACCAAATTTCGTTCTTCTAGATTAAACCGTTCGTTTGCAGTAACCGTTTTCATTTTTAGGTTTCACTCTGTTTTCTCCAATAGGGATACATGTATTTGGCACTCTAAATCAAAGACGGTTTGTGCTAGCTCTTTGAAACTTGACACAATAGAGCAGTTTCAAGTTCTATCTCTATGGTTTGTTTGCTGTTGATGTAGCCCTAAGCAGAGACTGGCGAAAATCATTTTGATGGAAAGGGGTTGCCAGAATTCCAAAAACTACGAGTTGCCTGAAATCTCAGCAAACATTTTTTCACCCAATCTTGATGATTCTATCTGGTAATGATCAGTACACCAAAACCACTTGGCTCAGCAAATTTCGTTCTTCTAGGTTAAACCGTTCGTTTGCAGTAACCGTTTTCATTTTTAGGTTTCACTCTGTTTTCTCCAATAGGGATACATGTATTTGGAACTCTAAATCAAAGACGGTTTGTGCTAGCTCTTTAAACGTGACACAATAGAGCAGTTTTAAGTTCAATCTCTATGGTTTGTTTGCTGTTGATGTAGCCCTAAGCAGAGACTGGCAAAAATCACTTTGATGGAAAGGGGTTGCCAAGCTTCCAAAAACTACGAGTTGCCTGAAATCTCAGCAAACATTTTTTCACCCAATCTTGATGATTCTTTCAGGTAATAATCAGTACACCAAAACCACTTGGCTCACCAAATTTCGTTCTTCTAGGTTAAACCGTTCGTTTGCAGTAACCGTTTTCATTTTTAGGTTTCATTTTGTTTTCTCCAAAAGGGATACATGTATTTGGAACTCTAAATCAAAGACGGTTTGTGCTAGCTCTTTGAAACTTGACACAATAGAGCAGTTTCAAGTTCTATCTCTATGGTTTGTTTGCTGTTGATGTAACCCTAAGCAGAGACTGGCGAAAATCACTTTGATTGAAAGGGGTTGCCAAGCTTCCAAAAACTACGAGTTGCCTGAAATCTCAGCAAACATTTTTTCACCCAATCTTGATGATTCTTTCAGGTAATGATCAGTACACCAAAACCACTTGGCTCACCAAATTTTGTTCTTCTAGGTTAAACCGTTCGTTTGCAGTAACCGTTTTCATTTTTAGGTTTCACTCTGTTTTCTCCTATAGGGACACATCTATTTGGAACTCTAAATCAAAGACGGTTTGTGGTAGCTCTTTGAAACTTGACACAATAGAGCAGTTTCAAGTTTTATCTCTATGGTTTGTTTGCTGTTGATGTAGCCCTAAGCAGAGACTGGCGAAAATCACTTTGGTGGAAAGGGGTTGCCCAGCTTCCATAAACTACGAGTTGCCTGAAATCTCAGCAAACATTTTTTCACCCAATCTTGATGATTCTTTCAGGTAATGATCAGTACACCAAAACTACTTGGCTCACCAAATTTCGTTCTTCTAGGTTAAACCGTTCGTTTGCAGTAACCGTTTTCATTTTTAGGTTTCACTCTGTTTTCTCCTATACGGATACATGTATTTGGAACTCTAAATTAAAGACGGTTTGTGCTAGCTCTTTGAAACTTGACACAATAGAGCAGTTTCAAGTTCTATCTCTATGGTTTGTTTGCTGTTGATGTAGCCCTAAGCAGAAACTGGCAAAAATCACTTTGATGGAAAGGGGTTGCCAAGCTTCCA
The DNA here is from genome assembly GCF_052094955.1 of Ictidomys tridecemlineatus. NCBI lineage: Eukaryota > Metazoa > Chordata > Mammalia > Rodentia > Sciuridae > Ictidomys > Ictidomys tridecemlineatus. The sequence goes on along the minus strand of NW_027523650.1, from coordinate 13,558 downwards.
AAAACTACGAGTTGCCTGAAATCTCAGCAAACATTTTTTCACCCAATCTTGATGATTCTTTCAGGTAATGATCAGTACACCAAAACCACTTGGCTCACCAAATTTCGTTCTTGTAGGTTAAACCGTTCGTTTGCAGTAACCGTTTTCATTTTTAGGTTTCACTTTGTTTTCTCCAAAAGGGATACATGTATTTGGAACTCTAAATCAAAGACGGTTTGTGCTAGCTCTTTGAAACTTGACACAATAGAGCAGTTTCAAGTTCTATCTCTATGGTTTGTTTGCTGTTGATGTAGCCCTAAGCAGAGACTGGCGAAAATCACTTTGATGGAAAGGGGTTGCCAAGCTTCCAAAAACTACGAGTTGCCTGAAATCTCAGCAAACATTTTTTCACCCAATCTGGATGATTCTTTCAGGTAATGATCAGTACACCAAAACCACTTGGCTCACCAAATTTTGTTCTTCTAAGTTAAACCGTTCGTTTGCAGTAACCGTTTTCATTTTTTAGGTTTCACTCTGTTTTCTCTTATATGGACACATGTATTTGGAACTCTCAATCAAAGACGGTTTGTGGTAGCTCTTTGAAACTTGACACAATAGAGCAGTTTCAAGTTCTATCTCTATGGTTTGTTTGCTGTTGATGTAGCCCTACGCAGAGACTGGCGAAAATCACTTTGGTGGAAAGGGGTTGCCCAGCTTCCAAAAACTACGAGTTGCCTGAAATCTCAGCAAACATTTTTTCACCCAATCTTGATGATTCTTTCAGGTAATGATCAGTACACCAAAACCACTTGGCTCACCAAATTTCGTTCTTGTAGGTTAAACCGTTCGTTTGCAGTAACCGTTTTCATTTTTAGGTTTCACTTTGTTTTCTCCAAAAGGGATACATGTATTTGGAACTCTAAATCAAAGACGGTTTGTGCTAGCTCTTTGAAACTTGACACAATAGAGCAGTTTCAAGTTCTATCTCTATGGTTTGTTTGCTGTTGATGTAGCCCTACGCAGAGACTGGCGAAAATCACTTTGGTGGAAAGGGGTTGCCCAGCTTCCAAAAACTACGAGTTGCCTGAAATCTCAGCAAACATTTTTTCACCCAATCTTGATGATTCTTTCAGGTAATGATCAGTACACCAAAACCAGTTGGCTCACCAAATTTCGTTCTTCTAGGTTAAACCGTTCGTTTGCAGTAACCGTTTTCATTTTTAGGTTTCACTCTGTTTTCTCCTATACGGATACATGTATTTGGAACTCTAAATTAAAGACGGTTTGTGCTAGCTCTTTGAAACTTGACACAATAGAGCAGTTTCATGTTCTATCTCTATGGTTTGTTTGCTGTTGATGTAGCCTTAAGCAGCGACTGGCGAAAATCACCTTGATGGAAAGGGGTTGCCAAGCTTCCAAAAACTACGAGTTTCCTGAAATCTCAGCAAACATTTTTTCACTCAATCTTGATGATTCTTTCAGGTAATGATCAGTACAACAAAACCACTTGGCTCACCAAATTTGGTTCTTCTAGGTTAAACCGATCATTTGCAGTAACCGTTTTCATTTTTAGGTTTCACTCTGTTTTCTGCAATAGGGATACATGTATTTGGAACTCTAAATCAAAGACGGTTTGTGCTAGCTCTTTGAAACTTGACACAATAGAGCAGTTTCACGTTCTATCTCTATGGTTTGTTTGCTGTTGATGTAGCCCTAAGCAGAGACTGGCGAAAATCACTTTGATGGAAAGGGGTTGCCAAGCTTCCAAAAACTACGAGTTGCCTGAAATCTCAGCAAACATTTTTTCACCCAATCTTGATGATTCTTTCAGGTAATGATCAGTACACCAAAACCACTTGGCTCACCAAATTTCGTTCTTCTAGGTTAAACCGTTCGTTTGCAGTAACCGTTTTCATTTTTAGGTTTCACTTTGTTTTCTCCAAAAGGGATACATGTATTTGGAACTCTAAATCAAAGACGGTTTGTGCTAGCTCTTTGAAACTTGACACAATAGAGCAGTTTCAAGTTCTATCTCTATGGTTTGTTTGCTGTTGATGTAGCCCTAAGCAGAGACTGGCGAAAATCACTTTGATGGAAAGGGGTTGCCAAGCTTCCAAAAACTACGAGTTGCCTGAAATCTCAGCAAACATTTTTTCACCCAATCTGGATGATTCTTTCAGGTAATGATCAGTACACCAAAACCACTTGGCTCACCAAATTTTGTTCTTCTAGGTTAAACCGTTCGTTTGCAGTAACCGTTTTCATTTTTAGGTTTCACTCTGTTTTCTCCTATATGGACACATGTATTTGGAACTCTAAATCAAAGACGGTTTGTGGTAGCTCTTTGAAACTTGACACAATAGAGCAGTTTCAAGTTCTATCTCTATGGTTTGTTTGCTGTTGATGTAGCCCTATGCAGAGACTGGCGAAAATCACTTTGGTGGAAAGGGGTTGCCCAGCTTCCAAAAACTACGAGTTGCCTGAAATCTCAGCAAACATTTTTTCACCCAATCTTGATGATTCTTTCAGGTAATGATCAGTACACCAAAACCACTTGGCTCACCAAATTTCGTTCTTCTAGGTTAAACCGTTCGTTTGCAGTAACCGTTTTCATTTTTAGGTTTCACTCTGTTTTCTCCAATAGAAATACATGTATTTGGAACTCTAAATCAAAGACTGTTTGTGCTAGCTCTTTGAAACTTGACACAATAGATCAGTCTCAAGTTCTATCTCTATGGTTTGTTTTCTGTTGATGAAGCCCTAAGCAGAGACTGGCGAAAATCACTTTGATGGAAAGGGGTTGCCAAGCTTCCAAAAACTACGAGTTGCCTGAAATCTCAGCAAACATTTTTTCACCCAATCTTGATGATTCTTTCAGGTAATGATCAGTACACCAAAACCACTTGGCTCACCAAATTTCGTTCTTCTAGGTTAAACCGTTCGTTTGCAGTAACCGTTTTAATTTTTAGGTTTCACTCTGTTTTCTCCTATAGGGATACATGTATTTGGAACTCTAAATCAAAGATCATTTGTCCTACCTCTTTGAAACTTGACACAATAGAGCAGTTTCAAGTTCTATCTCTATGGTTTGTTTGCTGTTGGTGTAGCCCTAACCAGAGACTGGCGAAAATCACTTTGATGGAAAGGGGTTGCCAGAATTCCAAAAACTACGAGTTGCCTGAAATCTCAGCAAACATTTTTTCACCCAATCTTGATGATTCTTTCAGGTAATGATCAGTACACCAAAACCACTTGTCTCACCAAATTTCGTTCTTCTAGGTTAAACCGTTCGTTTGCAGTAACAGTTTTCATTTTTAGGTTTCACTCTGTTTTCTCCTATACGGATACATGTATTTGGAACTCTAAATCAAAGACGGTTTGTGCTAGCTCTTTGAAACTTGACAAAATAGAGCAGTTTCAAGTTCTATCTCTATGGTTTGTTTGCTGTTGATGTAGCCTTAAGCAGCGACTGGCGAAAATCACTTTGATGGAAAGGGGTTGCCAAGCTTCCAAAAACTAGGAGTTTCCTGAAATCTCAGCAAACATTTTTTCACTCAATCTTGATGATTCTTTCAGGTAATAATCAGTACACCAAAACCACTTGGCTCACCAAATTTTGTTCTTCTAGGTTAAACCGTTCGTTTGCAGTAACCGTTTTCATTTTTAGGTTTCACTCTGTTTTCTCCTATATGGACACATGTATTTGGAACTCTAAATCAAAGACGGTTTGTGGTAGCTCTTTGAAACTTGACACAATAGAGCAGTTTCAAGTTCTATCTCTATGGTTTGTTTGCTGTTGATGTAGCCCTACGCAGAGACTGGCGAAAATCACTTTGGTGGAAAGGGGTTGCCCAGCTTCCAAAAACTACGAGTTGCCTGAAATCTCAGCAAACATTTTTTCACCCAATCTTGATGATTCTTTCAGGTAATGATCAGTACACCAAAACCACTTGGCTCACCAAATTTCGTTCTTCTAGGTTAAACCGTTCGTTTGCAGTAACCGTTTTCATTTTTAGGTTTCACTCTGTTTTCTCCAATAGGGATACATGTATTTGGAACTCTAAATCAAAAACGGTTTGTGCTAGCTCTTTGAAACTTGACACAATGGAGCAGTTTCAAGTTCTATCTTTATGGTTTGTTTGCTGTTGATGTAGCCCTAAGCAGAGACTGGCGAAAATCACTTTGATGGAAAGGGGTTGCCAAGCTTCCAAAAACTACGAGTTGCCTGAAATCTCAGCAAACATTTTTTCACCGAATCTTGATGATTCTTTCAGGTAATGATCAGTACACCAAAACCACTTGGCTCACCATATTTCGTTCTTCTAGGTTAAACCGTTCCTTTGCAGTAACCGTTTTCATTTTTAGGTTTCACTCTGTTTTCTCCTATAGGGATACATGTATTTGGAACTCTAAATCAAAGATCGTTTGTCCTACCTCTTTGAAACTTGACACAATAGAGCAGTTTCAAGTTCTATCTCTATGTTTGTTTGCTGTTGATGTAGCCCTAAGCAGAGACTGGCGAAAATCACTTTGATGGAAAGGGGTTGCCAGAATTCCAAAAACTACGAGTTGCCTGAAATCTCAGCAAACATTTTTTCACCCAATCTTGATGATTCTTTCAGGTAATGATCAGTACACCAAAACCACTTGGCTCACCAAATTTCGTTCTTCTAGGTTAAACCGTTCGTTTGCAGTAACCGTTTTCATTTTTAGGTTTCACTCTGTTTTCTCCTATACAGATACATGTATTTGGAACTCTAACTCAAAGACTGTTTGTGCTAGCTCTTTGAAACTTGACAAAATAGAGCAGTTTCAAGTTCTATCTCTATGGTTTGTTTGCTGTTGATGTAGCCCTAAGCAGAGACTGGCAAAAATCATTTTGATGGAAAGGGGTTGCCAAGCTTCCAAAAACTACGAGTTGCCTGAAATCTCAGCAAACATTTTTTTCACCCAATCTTGATGATTCTTTCAGGTAATGATCAGTACACCAAAACCACTTGGCTCACCAAATTTCGTTCTTCTAGGGTAAACCGTTCGTTTGCAGTAACCGTTTTCATTTTTAGGTTTCACTCTGTTTTCTCCTATAGGGATACATGTATTTGGAACTCTAAATCAAAGACGGTTTGTGCTAGCTCTTGGAAACTTGACACAATAGAGCAGTTTCAAGTTCTATCTCTATGGTTTGTTTGCTGTTGATGTAGCCCTAAGCAGAGACTGGCGAAAATCACTTTGATGGAAAGGGGTTGCCAAGCTTCCAAAAACTACCAGTTGCCTGAAATCTCAGCAAACATTTTTTCACCCAATCTTGATGATTCTTTCAGGTAATGATCAGTACACCAAAACCACTTGGATCACCAAATTTCGTTCTTCTAGGTTAAACCGTTCGTTTGCAGTAACCGTTTTCATTTTTAGGTTTCACTCTGTTTTCTCCTATAGGGATACATACATTTGGAAATCTAAATCAAAGACGGTTTGTGCTAGCTCTTTGAAACTTGACACAATAGAGCAGTTTCAAGTTCTATCTCCATGGTTTGTTTGCTGTTGATGTAGCCCTAAGCAGAGACTGGCGAAAATCACTTTGATGGAAAGAAGTTGCCAAGCTTCCAAAAAGTACGAGTTGCCTGAAATCTCAGCAAATATTTTTTCACCCAATCTTGATGATTCTTTCAGGTAATGATCAGTACACCAAAACCACTTGGCTCACCAAATTTCGTTTTTCTAGGTTAAACCGTTCGTTTGCAGTAACCGTTTTCATTTTTAGGTTTCACTCTGTTTTCTCCAATAGGGATACATGTATTTGGAACTCTAAATCAAAGACGGTGTGTGCTAGCTCTTTAAACGTGACACAATAGAGCAGTTTTAAGTTCAGTCTCTATGGTTTGTTTGCTGTTGATGTAGCCCTAAGCAGAGACTGGCAAAAATCACTTTGATGGAAAGGGGTTGCCAAGCTTCCAAAAACTACGAGTTGCCTGAAATCTCAGCAAACATTTTTTCACCCAATCTTGATGTTTCTTTCAGGTAATAATCAGTACACCAAAACCACTTGGCTCACCAAATTTCGTTCTTCTAGGTTAAACCGTTCGTTTGCAGTAACCGTTTTCATTATTAGGTTTCACTTTGTTTTCTCCAAAAGGGATACATGTATTTGGAACTCTAAATCAAAGACGGTTTGTGCTAGCTCTTTGAAACTTGACACAATAGAGCAGTTTCAAGTTCTCTCTCTATGGTTTGTTTGCTGTTGATGTAGCCCTAAGCAGAGACTGGCGAAAATCACTTTGATGGAAAGGGGTTGCCAAGCTTCCAAAAACTACGAATTGCCTGAAATCTCAGCAAACATTTTTTCACCCAATCTTGATGATTCTTTCAGGTAATGATCAGTACACCAAAACCACTTGGCTCACCAAATTTTGTTCTTCTAGGTTAAACCGTTCGTTTGCAGTAACCGTTTTCATTTTTAGGTTTCACTCTGTTTTCTCCTATATGGACACATGTATTTGGAACTCTAAATCAAAGACGGTTTGTGGTAGCTCTTTGAAACTTGACACAATAGAGCAGTTTCAAGTTCTATCTCTATGGTTTGTTTGCTGTTGATGTAGCCCTACGCAGAGACTGGCGAAAATCACTTTGGTGGAAAGGGGTTGCCCAGCTTCCAAAAACTACGAGTTGCCTGAAATCTCAGCAAACATTTTTTCACCCAATCTTGATGATTCTTTCAGGTAATGATCAGTACACCAAAACCACTTGGCTCACCAAATTTCGTTCTTCTAGGTTAAACCGTTCGTTTGCAGTAACCGTTTTCATTTTTAGGTTTCACTCTGTTTTCTCCAATAGGGATACATGTATTTGGAACTCTAAATCAAAAACGGTTTGTGCTAGCTCTTTGAAACTTGACACAATGGAGCAGTTTCAAGTTCTATCTTTATGGTTTGTTTGCTGTTGATGTAGCCCTAAGCAGAGACTGGCGAAAATCACTTTGATGGAAAGGGGTTGCCAAGCTTCCAAAAACTACGAGTTGCCTGAAATCTCAGCAAACATTTTTTCACCGAATCTTGATGATTCTTTCAGGTAATGATCAGTACACCAAAACCACTTGGCTCACCATATTTCGTTCTTCTAGGTTAAACCGTTCCTTTGCAGTAACCGTTTTCATTTTTAGGTTTCACTCTGTTTTCTCCTATAGGGATACATGTATTTGGAACTCTAAATCAAAGATCGTTTGTCCTACCTCTTTGAAACTTGACACAATAGAGCAGTTTCAAGTTCTATCTCTATGGTTGTTTGCTGTTGATGTAGCCCTAAGCAGAGACTGGCGAAAATCACTTTGATGGAAAGGGGTTGCCAGAATTCCAAAAACTACGAGTTGCCTGAAATCTCAGCAAACATTTTTTCACCCAATCTTGATGATTCTTTCAGGTAATGATCAGTACACCAAAACCACTTGGCTCACCAAATTTCGTTCTTCTAGGTTAAACCGTTCGTTTGCAGTAACCGTTTTCATTTTTAGGTTTCACTCTGTTTTCTCCTATACAGATACATGTATTTGGAACTCTAAATCAAAGACTGTTTGTGCTAGCTCTTTGAAACTTGACAAAATAGAGCAGTTTCAAGTTCTATCTCTATGGTTTGTTTGCTGTTGATGTAGCCCTAAGCAGAGACTGGCAAAAATCATTTTGATGGAAAGGGGTTGCCAAGCTTCCAAAAACTACGAGTTGCCTGAAATCTCAGCAAACATTTTTTTCACCCAATCTTGATGATTCTTTCAGGTAATGATCAGTACACCAAAACCACTTGGCTCACCAAATTTCGTTCTTCTAGGGTAAACCGTTCGTTTACAGTAACCGTTTTCATTTTTAGGTTTCACTCTGTTTTCTCCTATAGGGATACATGTATTTGGAACTCTAAATCAAAGACGGTTTGTGCTAGCTCTTGGAAACTTGACACAATAGAGCAGTTTCAAGTTCTATCTCTATGGTTTGTTTGCTGTTGATGTAGCCCTAAGCAGAGACTGGCGAAAATCACTTTGATGGAAAGGGGTTGCCAAGCTTCCAAAAACTACCAGTTGCCTGAAATCTCAGCAAACATTTTTTCACCCAATCTTGATGATTCTTTCAGGTAATGATCAGTACACCAAAACCACTTGGATCACCAAATTTCGTTCTTCTAGGTTAAACCGTTCGTTTGCAGTAACCGTTTTCATTTTTAGGTTTCACTCTGTTTTCTCCTATAGGGATACATACATTTGGAAATCTAAATCAAAGACGGTTTGTGCTAGCTCTTTGAAACTTGACACAATAGAGCAGTTTCAAGTTCTATCTCCATGGTTTGTTTGCTGTTGATGTAGCCCTAAGCAGAGAATGGCGAAAATCACTTTGATGGAAAGAAGTTGCCAAGCTTCCAAAAACTACGAGTTTCCTGAAATCTCAGCAAATATTTTTTCACCCAATCTTGATGATTCTTTCAGGTAATGATCAGTACACCAAAACCACTTGGCTCACCAAATTTCGTTTTTCTATGTTAAACCGTTCGTTTGCAGTAACCGTTTTCATTTTTAGGTTTCACTTTGTTTTCTCCAATAGGGATACATGTATTTGGAACTCTAAATCAAAGATCGTTTGTCCTACCTCTTTGAAACTTGACACAATAGAGCAGTTTCAAGTTCTATCTCTATGGTTGTTTGCTGTTGATGTAGCCCTAAGCAGAGACTGGCGAAAATCACTTTGATGGAAAGGGGTTGCCAGAATTCCAAAAACTACGAGTTGCCTGAAATCTCAGCAAACATTTTTTCACCCAATCTTGATGATTCTTTCAGGTAATGATCAGTACACCAAAACCACTTGGCTCACCAAATTTCGTTCTTCTAGGTTAAACCGTTCGTTTGCAGTAACCGTTTTCATTTTTAGGTTTCACTCTGTTTTCTCCTATACAGATACATGTATTTGGAACTCTAAATCAAAGACGGTTTGTGCTAGCTCTTTGAAACTTGACAAAATAGAGCAGTTTCAAGTTCTATCTCTATGGTTTGTTTGCTGTTGATGTAGCCCTAAGCAGAGACTGGCAAAAATCATTTTGATGGAAAGGGGTTGCCAAGCTTCCAAAAACTACGAGTTGCCTGAAATCTCAGCAAACATTTTTTCACCCAATCTTGATGATTCTTTCAGGTAATGATCAGTACACCAAAACCACTTGGCTCACCAAATTTCGTTCTTCTAGGGTAAACCGTTCGTTTGCAGTAACCGTTTTCATTTTTAGGTTTCACTCTGTTTTCTCCTATAGGGATACATGTATTTGGAACTCTAAATCAAAGACGGTTTGTGCTAGCTCTTGGAAACTTGACACAATAGAGCAGTTTCAAGTTCTATCTCTATGGTTTGTTTGCTGTTGATGTAGCCCTAAGCAGAGACTGGCGAAAATCACTTTGAGGAAAGGGGTTGCCAAGCTTCCAAAAACTACCAGTTGCCTGAAATCTCAGCAAACATTTTTTCACCCAATCTTGATGATTCTTTCAGGTAATGATCAGTACACCAAAACCACTTGGATCACCAAATTTCGTTCTTCTAGGTTAAACCGTTCGTTTGCAGTAACCGTTTTCATTTTTAGGTTTCACTCTGTTTTCTCCTATAGGGATACATACATTTGGAAATCTAAATCAAAGACGGTTTGTGCTAGCTCTTTGAAACTTGACACAATAGAGCAGTTTCAAGTTCTATCTCTATGGTTTGTTTGCTGTTGATGTAGCCCTAAGCAGAGACTGGCGAAAATCACTTTTATGGAAAGAAGTTGCCAAGCTTCCAAAAACTACGAGTTTCCTGAAATCTCAGCAAATATTTTTTCACCCAATCTTGATGATTCTTTCAGGTAATGATCAGTACACCAAAACCACTTGGCTCACCAAATTTCGTTTTTCTATGTTAAACCGTTCGTTTGCAGTAACCGTTTTCATTTTTAGGTTTCACTTTGTTTTCTCCAATAGGGATACATGTATTTGGAACTCTAAATCAAAGATCGTTTGTCCTACCTCTTTGAAACTTGACACAATAGAGCAGTTTCAAGTTCTATCTCTATGGTTTGTTTGCTGTTGATGTAGCCCTAAGCAGAGACTGGCGAAAATCACTTTGATGGAAAGGGGTTGCCAGAATTCCAAAAACTACGAGTTGCCTGAAATCTCAGCAAACATTTTTTCACCCAATCTTGATGATTCTTTCAGGTAATGATCAGTACACCAAAACCACTTGGCTCACCAAATTTCGTTCTTCTAGGTTAAACCGTTCGTTTGCAGTAACCGTTTTCATTTTTAGGTTTCACTCTGTTTTCTCCTATACAGATACATGTATTTGGAACTCTAAATCAAAGACGGTTTGTGCTAGCTCTTTGAAACTTGACAAAATAGAGCAGTTTCAAGTTCTATCTCTATGGTTTGTTTGCTGTTGATGTAGCCCTAAGCAGAGACTGGTAAAAATCATTTTGATGGAAAGGGGTTGCCAAGCTTCCAAAAACTACGAGTTGCCTGAAATCTCAGCAAACATTTTTTCACCCAATCTTGATGATTCTTTCAGGTAATGATCAGTACACCAAAACCACTTGGCTCACCAAATTTCGTTCTTCTAGGGTAAACCGTTCGTTTGCAGTAACCGTTTTCATTTTTAGGTTTCACTCTGTTTTCTCCTATAGGGATACATGTATTTGGAACTCTAAATCAAAGACGGTTTGTGCTAGCTCTTGGAAACTTGACACAATAGAGCAGTTTAAAGTTCTATCTCTATGGTTTGTTTGCTGTTGATGTAGCCCTAAGCAGAGACTGGCGAAAATCACTTTGAGGAAAGGGGTTGCCAAGCTTCCAAAAACTACCAGTTGCCTGAAATCTCAGCAAACATTTTTTCACCCAATCTTGATGATTCTTTCAGGTAATGATCAGTACACCAAAACCACTTGGATCACCAAATTTCGTTCTTCTAGGTTAAACCGTTCGTTTGCAGTAACCGTTTTCATTTTTAGGTTTCACTCTGTTTTCTCCTATAGGGATACATACATTTGGAAATCTAAATCAAAGACGGTTTGTGCTAGCTCTTTGAAACTTGACACAATAGAGCAGTTTCAAGTTCTATCTCCATGGTTTGTTTGCTGTTGATGTAGCCCTAAGCAGAGACTGGTAAAAATCATTTTGATGGAAAGGGGTTGCCAAGCTTCCAAAAACTACGAGTTGCCTGAAATCTCAGCAAACATTTTTTCACCCAATCTTGATGATTCTTTCAGGTAATGATCAGTACACCAAAACCACTTGGCTCACCAAATTTCGTTCTTCTAGGGTAAACCGTTCGTTTGCAGTAACCGTTTTCATTTTTAGGTTTCACTCTGTTTTCTCCTATAGGGATACATGTATTTGGAACTCTAAATCAAAGACGGTTTGTGCTAGCTCTTGGAAACTTGACACAATAGAGCAGTTTAAAGTTCTATCTCTATGGTTTGTTTGCTGTTGATGTCGCCCTAAGCAGAGACTGGCGAAAATCACTTTGAGGAAAGGGGTTGCCAAGCTTCCAAAAACTACCAGTTGCCTGAAATCTCAGCAAACATTTTTTCACCCAATCTTGATGATTCTTTCAGGTAATGATCAGTACACCAAAACCACTTGGATCACCAAATTTCGTTCTTCTAGGTTAAACCGTTCGTTTGCAGTAACCGTTTTCATTTTTAGGTTTCACTCTGTTTTCTCCTATAGGGATACATACATTTGGAAATCTAAATCAAAGACGGTTTGTGCTAGCTCTTTGAAACTTGACACAATAGAGCAGTTTCAAGTTCTATCTCCATGGTTTGTTTGCTGTTGATGTAGCCCTAAGCAGAGACTGGCGAAAATCACTTTGATGGAAAGAAGTTGCCAAGCTTCCAAAAACTACGAGTTTCCTGAAATCTCAGCAAATATTTTTTCACCCAATCTTGATGATTCTTTCAGGTAATGATCAGTACACCAAAACCACTTGGCTCACCAAATTTCGTTTTTCTATGTTAAACCGTTCGTTTGCAGTAACCGTTTTCATTTTTAGGTTTCACTTTGTTTTCTCCAATAGGGATACATGTATTTGGAACTCTAAATCAAAGATCGTTTGTCCTACCTCTTTGAAACTTGACACAATAGAGCAGTTTCAAGTTCTATCTCTATGGTTTGTTTGCTGTTGATGTAGCCCTAAGCAGAGACTGGCGAAAATCACTTTGATGGAAAGGGGTTGCCAGAATTCCAAAAACTACGAGTTGCCTGAAATCTCAGCAAACATTTTTTCACCCAATCTTGATGATTCTTTCAGGTAATGATCAGTACACCAAAACCACTTGGCTCACCAAATTTCGTTCTTCTAGGTTAAACCGTTCGTTTGCAGTAACCGTTTTCATTTTTAGGTTTCACTCTGTTTTCTCCTATACAGATACATGTATTTGGAACTCTAAATCAAAGACGGTTTGTGCTAGCTCTTTGAAACTTGACAAAATAGAGCAGTTTCAAGTTCTATCTCTATGGTTTGTTTGCTGTTGATGTAGCCCTAAGCAGAGACTGGTAAAAATCATTTTGATGGAAAGGGGTTGCCAAGCTTCCAAAAACTACGAGTTGCCTGAAATCTCAGCAAACATTTTTTCACCCAATCTTGATGATTCTTTCAGGTAATGATCAGTACACCAAAACCACTTGGCTCACCAAATTTCGTTCTTCTAGGGTAAACCGTTCGTTTGCAGTAACCGTTTTCATTTTTAGGTTTCACTCTGTTTTCTCCTATAGGGATACATGTATTTGGAACTCTAAATCAAAGACGGTTTGTGCTAGCTCTTGGAAACTTGACAAAATAGAGCAGTTTAAAGTTCTATCTCTATGGTTTGTTTGCTGTTGATGTAGCCCTAAGCAGAGACTAGCGAAAATCACTTTGAGGAAAGGGGTTGCCAAGCTTCCAAAAACTACCAGTTGCCTGAAATCTCAGCAAACATTTTTTCACCCATCTTGATGATTCTTTCAGGTAATGATCAGTACACCAAAACCACTTGGATCACCAAATTTCGTTCTTCTAGGTTAAACCGTTCGTTTGCAGTAACCGTTTTCATTTTTAGGTTTCACTCTGTTTTCTCCTATAGGGATACATACATTTGGAAATCTAAATCAAAGACGGTTTGTGCTAGCTCTTTGAAACTTGACACAATAGAGCAGTTTCAAGTTCTATCTCCATGGTTTGTTTGCTGTTGATGTAGCCCTAAGCAGAGACTGGTAAAAATCATTTTGATGGAAAGGGGTTGCCAAGCTTCCAAAAACTACGAGTTGCCTGAAATCTCAGCAAACATTTTTCACCCAATCTTGATGATTCTTTCAGGTAATGATCAGTACACCAAACCACTTGGCTCACCAAATTTCGTTCTTCTAGGGTAAACCGTTCGTTGCAGTAACCGTTTTCATTTTTAGGTTTCACTCTGTTTTCTCCTATAGGGATACATGTATTTGGAACTCTAAATCAAAGACGGTTTGTGCTACCTCTTGGAAACTTGACACAATAGAGCCAGTTTAAAGTTCTATCTCTATGGTTTGTTTGCTGATTCGACTGTATCCCTAAGC
>NW_027523649.1:0-43567 GCF_052094955.1 Ictidomys tridecemlineatus | reverse complement strand
GATGAATCCAAATTTAAAAAGTTTAGAGTAAAAAGCGTTATTTTAAGTTTATCTTTGGGGAATATATACCCCTTCCCAATTCCATCTTTTTGCTTTAATAAGTACATTTTAATAGTTTGATGAGCTCTTTCAACTATGCCTTGACCCTGTGGATTGTATGGGATTCCTGTTATATGAGTAATGCCAAATGATGAGCAAAATTGTTTAAAAGAAGTAGACGTATAACCAGGGGCATTATCTGTTTTTAACTGTTTTGGAATGCCCACAGTGGCAAAATTTTGTAAGCAATGAGCTATAACATCTTTAGTTTTTTCGCCAGCATGAAGGGAGCCCATCAAAAATCCAGAAGAAGTATCAATTGTAACATGCAAATATTTTAATTTTCCAAATTCTGGCAAGTGTGTGACGTCCATCTGCCAAATATGGTTAGGCATCAATCCTCTAGGATTGACTCCAAGATTAACTTGTGGTAAAAAGGTCACACAATTTTGACATTGTTTTATTATTTGTCTAGCTTGTTCCTTAGTTATTTTAAAACGCTTTTGTAAAGTATTAGCATTGACATGGAATCTTTCATGAAAATTTATAGCTTCTTCTAGTACAGAGAAAATATGTATGTCACGTGTAGTTTTATCTGCTAAATCATTGCCTAAACTAAGGGCTCCAGGCAATCCTGTATGTGCCCTGATATGTCCTATAAAGAATGGATCTTTTCTGTCCCAGATTAAACTTTGTATAGTGGAAAACAAAGAGAAAACAGTAGAAGAAGGGGAAATTCTACCAGCATCTTCAAGGGATACTATAGCATTAACTATATACTGGCTATCAGAAAATAAATTAAATACAGAATCTTTAAACATCACAAAAGTTTGTAATACTGCATTAAGCTCTACCTTTTGAGCTGATTGTTTGGGTACTAAAAATGTAAAAGTTTGATCAGGTGTAACTATTGCTGCTGTACCATTATTTGACCCATCAGTGAATATATTTGGAGCATTCATGATAGGTGTTTTTCTTGTCATTTTTGGAAAAATTACAGGATGCAATGACCAAAAAGACAATAAAGGATTAGATGGTAAGTGGTTATCAAATGAAACATTAGATTTGCACATTATTATTGCCCAAGTATTTAACTCATTAGCTAATTCATCAATTTGATTCATAGTATATGGAGTAATAATTTTATGGGGAGAAATTCCAAACACTGCCTTTGCTGTTTTTATTCCTTTGAGTATTAATTGTCCTACAGCCTCAGGATATCTAGTAAGAATAGTGTTAGGAGAATAAGATAAATGTATCCATAATAATGGACCTTCTTGCCAAAATACTCCTGTAGGAATATTTTTTGTTGGTAGTACAATAAATAATAAAGGCAAACTTATATCAATTCTATCCAAATGCATATTTTCCATATATGTTTCAATGATTTTTAATGCCTTTCTTGCTTCAGGCGTTAACATTCGGGGTGAATTTGGATCTGATGGACCTTTTAGGATATCAAATAAAGGTCCCAATTCTCCTGTTGGAATACCTAGATAAGGCCTTATCCAATTTATGTCTCCTAATAACTTTTGAAAGTCATTAAGTGATTTGAGTTGATCTACTCGTATTTGAATTTTTGGTGGACGGACCATGGTTGAGGATAATAGAACTCCTAAATAATTAATTGGAAAATTTAATTGTACTTTATCTATTGCTATCTCTAGATTATAATTTTTTAATAAGTTTGTAAGTGTGGCATAACATTCTAGCAATGTGTTTTTAGCTTTGTGTGCTAATAATACATCATCCATATAATGAAATATTTGTAGTTCAGGATTTTGATTTCTAAGTGGCTGGATTACTTTGTTAACATAAATTTGACACATAGTTGGGCTGTTAGCCATCCCTTGAGGGAGTACTTTCCATTCATATCTCTGATCAGGACCTTCATGATTTAGTGCAGGGATAGTAAATGCAAAACGTGGACTATCCTCAGGATGAATTGGAATTGAAAAAAAACAATCTTTAATATCTATAACTAAAACATACCAAGTTTTTGGCAAAGCAGACAATTGAGGAATCCCCGATTGAGCAGGTCCCATAATGACCATTTCATTGTTAATGGCTCTTAAATCTTGCAGTAATCTCCATTTACCAGATTTCTTTTTGATGACAAAAATGGGAGTATTATGGGGAGATACAGAAGGTTGTATATGTCCTTCCGCTAATTGTTGTTTGACCAGATCATGGGCTACTTGTGTCTTTTCTTTAGTCAAGGGCCACTGAGGAACCCATACTGGTCTTTCTGATTTCCATGTAATTTTTATTGTCTCAGTGGCCCTTTGTGAAAATCCAACCCATGTCTGTCTGTTCCTTGATCTATTTGTATTGGTGCTGCTATACATTGTTCTTGTCTTTCTAATCTTTTTCCTTTCCTAAAACCTTGTCTAGCCATAATAGTGGGTGCATTTTGATTGATATTATTTGTTAATGTCAAACCTAATTGATCTAAGACATCTCGTCCCCATAAATTTACGGGAAGATGATCCAATACATATGGCTGTATAGTTCCTTCACATCCTTCAGGATCCTTCCAATCTAATAGCATTGCACTTCTATCGGGATTAGTCGCCACTCCTAGGCCTCGAAACGATTGAGTGGCTTGTTGTAATGGCCAATGTTTTGGCCATTCGTGACGAGAGATGATGCTAAGATCTGCACCTGTATCCAGTAGCCCATTAAATTCATGTCCTTGAATATTTAGTTTTAGCATGGGGCGAGAATCTAAATTTAAAGAAAGCATAGCCCAATCTACACCTGTGGAGCCTAATCCCTTGGAACCTCTTTCTACAACATGACTGGAAAATTTATCATGTAGGCTTGGTATTATTAGTAACTGTGCTATTCTATCTCCTGGTGAAATTACTGATATACCCTTTGGAGAACTGGCTATAATTTTTATTTCACCTTCATAATTGGAATCAATTACCCCAGGACTTATCAAAAGTCCTTTTAGAGTAGAAGAGCTGCGTCCCAATAATAAGCCTACTGTTCCTTTGGGAAGAGGTCCTTTTACCCCTGTGGGAATGATTTGAACTCCCATCTCTGGAGTTAGTACTGATTTGGTGGAGGCGCAGATGTCCAACCCTGCGCTCCCTCTGGTTTGTCTGATGAGGGATCTGATGTGCTGGGCACTACCCTGATGGGGTTGCTGGGGTTGCTGGGTTCTTCCAGTGCTCCGTATATTTGTGGTTTGGGGCCCCGGAGCATTGGGGCCCCCTGTCCATTTTTTGGCAACGGAGCCCGATGCCTTTGTCCACGATATTGTGGATAAACACCTTGTCCTTGTTCGTTTTTTGATAATGGAGTACCCTCTATGGTGGTTTGAGGACGGTATTCATTAGCCCAATATAATGGAGTACCCTCTATGGTGGTTTGAGAACGGCATTCATTAGCCCAATGTCTCCCTCTACGGCATCGTGGGCAAATACCCGGTATTCTACTTGTTTGATACCTAGTTTTGTTAAACCCTCCTCCTATGGGGCAATTCCTTTTAAAATGTCCTGTTTGTTGACAATTGTAGCATGTTCTTGGCCTGGCATCTAAAGCCTGTTTTACTGCAGCTGCCACAATTTGCCCTTGTTCATTAATGTCTCTGGCATCTAAAACCTGTTTTACTGCAGCTGCCACAATTTGCCCTTGTTCATTAATGTCTCTGGCATCTAAAGCCTGTTTTACTGCAGCTGCCACAATTTGCCCTTGTTCATTAATGTCTCTGGCATCTAAAGCTTGTTTTACTGCAGCTGCCACAATTTGCCCTTGTTCATTAATGTCTCTACATAATTTAATATATGTGTTTAAATCTTCATGTTTCCATGGTCTAATGATATCTCTACACCAACGATTCGCTTGGTCATAAGCCAGTTGTTTTATAAATGGCATTGCTTGTTCTGTATTCCCAAAAACTCTGGTAGCTGTTTGAATAAGCCTATCTACAAATTCAGCGTAAGGTTCATTAGCTCCTTGTATTATCTTAGATAATTGACCTTGTAAACCTCCAGGTTCTTGTAAAGACTTCCATGCCCTAACTGCATCTACAGCAATTTGTAAATATACACCAGGATCATATGCAAGTTGTTGCTGCCGATCCTCATAAGGTCCCTTTCCTAACAACATATCTAGATTTCTCTGAGGATAACCAGCTGCTGCATTTCGACTAGCCGTCTCCTTGCAAAATTCCTCATTGGCAACCTTCCATAACAGGTATTGTCCTCCATTTAGCACAGCTTTACACAAACTAGCCCAATCTGCTGGCGTCATGCTTAAGTTGGTAATGGATTCAACCAAGCTTACAGTGAAGGGTGCTTGAGGACCATAGGTTGTTACAGCCTCTTTTAGCTCCTTCACTGATTTGAAATTTAAACCCTGGTAAGTTCGCTGCCCTCCTACCTCAAATACAGGGCATACTTGAGATTCTGTCTCAGGATCCAAACTATCAACTGTGGGGGTTGGGAGTCTCTTAGCATATGGAGGTGGTGCTGTTGATTGGACACTTATGCCCTCTGGTGATAGAGTGCTGTTAGTAGCAGTCTCCTGTAGAGGTGGCGCTGTTGGTTGAACACTTACGCCCTCTGGTGATAGAATGCTGTTAGTAGCAGTCTCCTGTAGAGGCGGTGCTGTTGGTTGGACACTTACGCTCTCTAATAAAAGGGTCTTATTAGCAGTCACCTGTTTTAACTTTTCCCCTGATAGATTTTTCTGCTCTAAACTTCCTTCCTCTGTCTCACTATCTCGAAAGACCTTCTCTTTTACTTGAATCTTTTCCTCTTTCTGACTAGCTCGAGCTTTTACTTGAATCTTTTCCTCTGTCTGACTAACTTGAGAGACTTCCTCTTCTACTTGAATCAATATGTCTTCTTCTTCCTCTACCTCTGTCTGAACTGAAGGCTTTGGACTAAGCAAACTAGATACCAAGGTCCACAATGACAATGTGCCAACTGGCAGAGTCCCTGGGTTGTTCTTTTCTATTCTTTTTAAATCTTCACCATGATGGTTCCATTGTGATATATCTAACAACTCCTTCTTAAAAAGCCATGGGCTATATTCTTGTATTACATCAACGTATGCCCTGACTGCTCTTGGTTTTACTGGGAAGCTTCCTTCCTCTAACAATTTACTTAACACTCTTTCGGTTTGTTTTTTACTAATTGCTGATCCCGTATTTCTACTATAATACAACCCAACAAGATGACGCCAAACAAAACCGAGACAGAATCCAGTAAAAAGGGAACCACACAAAATCATTATAACAGCCTTTCTATCCTCCTGACATATGCATCCGTCCTTTCTCCCTATCTGTTCCTCAAACGCAAATAGTTTTTCCTCAGATGTGAGTGGTTTTTCTTCCCTCTCACTCATCTCCAGGGACAGGCAAGTTAAAACAAAAATGAAGCAAAACAAAAGAGGAATCTTAGAATGGCTCCCCATCCTCTCGCCCTGCCCTCAGGGGCGAGCAGTTTACTTACCCTCAGTTGCTCCCCGTGCGAGCCACCAAATGCCGAAGTCTGGCTTGGCACAAATCAGGAGCCACTTGTCAAAAAGAAACTAACTTTATTTTTAGAACTACAAACGCCAAACAAAACAGCTCCAGGGAAAAACCCTCAGAGCCCAACTGCCACCACCGGCTTCCACAAGCCTCTCTCCCCCACACCAGCCTTTTCCTCCCACAATCCTCCTCCTCTTGAGGCCGATTGGCTGGGTTGCGTGGGCAGAGCCAAAGAAGTCACCCAATGAGCAGCTCCGTGGAGGAGCCAATCAGCTAGGATGTTGCTGGGGCAGCTGTGAGCCAATCATCAGCTGGCAGTCTGAAGGGCAGGGAAACAGCCCAATGAACATCACCGCAGAGGAGCCAAATCAGCTAGATGTTGCTGGGGCAGTCTGAAGTTTGCTGGCAGCTGGAAGTTTGCTGGGGCCCCTTTGGCTGTGGCTCTCAACATGAGATTTCAGGCAACTCATAGTTTTTTGGATGCTTGGCAGGCCCTTTCCATGAAAGTGATTCTCGCCAGTCTCTGCTTAGGGCTACATCAACAGCAAACAAACCATAGAGATAGAACTTGAAACTGCTTTATTGTGTCAAGTTTCAAAGAGCTAGCACAAACCGTGTTTGATTTAGAGTTCCAAATACATGTATCCCTATAGGAGAAAACAGAGTGAAACCTCAAAATGAAACCGGTTACTGCCAACGAACGGTTTAACGTAGAAGAACGAAATTTGGCAAGCCAAGTGGGATTGGTGTACTGATCATTACCTGAATGTTTCATCAAGATTGGGGTGAAAAGTGTGTGCTGAGATTTCAGGCAACTCGTAATTTTTTGGAAGCTTGGCAGGCCCTTTCATGAAAGTGATTCTCGCCAGTCTCTGCTTAGGGCTACATCAACAGCAAACAAACCATAGAGATAGAACTTGAAACTGCTTTATTGTGTCAAGTTTAAAAGAGCTAGCACAAACCGTGTTTGATTTAGAGTTCCAAATACATGTATCCCTATAGGAGAAAACAGAGTGAAACCTCAAAATGAAACCGGTTACTGCCAACGAACGGTTTAACCTAGAAGAACAAAATTTGGCAAGCCAAGTGGGATTGGTGTACTGATCATTACCTGAAAGTTTCATCAAGATTGGGTGAAAAAGTGTGTGCTGAGATTTCAGGCAACTCGTAGTTTTTTGGAAGCTTGGCAGGCCCTTTCCATGAAAGTGATTCTCGCCAGTCTCTGCTTAGGGCTACATCAACAGCAAACAAACCATAGAGATAGAACTTGAAACTGCTTTATTGTGTCAAGTTTCAAAGAGCTAGCACAAACCGTGTTTGATTTAGAGTTCCAAATACATGTATCCCTATAGGAGAAAACAGAGTGAAACCTCAAAATGAAACCGGTTACTGCCTAGGAACGGTTTAACCTAGAAGAACGAAATTTGGCGAGCCAAGTGGGCTTGGTGTACTGATCATTACCTGAAAGTATCATCAAGATTGGGTGAAAAAGTGTTTGCTGAGATTTCAGGCAACTCGTACTTTTTAAAAGCTTGGCAGACCCTTTCCATGAAAGTGATTCTCGCCAGTCTCTGCTTAGGGCTACATCAACAGCAAACAAACCATAGAGATAGAACTTGAAACTGCTTTATTGTGTCAAGTTTCAAAGAGCTAGCACAAACCGTGTTTGATTTAGAGTTCCAAATACATGTATCCCTATAGGAGAAACAGAGTGAAACCTCAAAATGAAACCGGTTACTGCCAACGAACGGTTTAACCTAGAAGAACGAAATTTGGCGAGCCAAGTGGGCTTGGTGTACTGATCATTTCCTGAAAGTATCATCAAGATTGGGTGAAAAAGTGTTTGCTGAGATTTCAGGCAACTCGTAGTTTTTTGGAAGCTTGGCAGGCCCTTTCCATGAAAGTGATTCTCGCCAGTCTCTGCTTAGGGCTACATCAACAGCAAACAAACCATAGAGATAGAACTTGAAACTGCTTTATTGTGTCAAGTTTCAAAGAGCTAGCACAAACCGTGTTTGATTTAAAGTTCCAAATACATGTATCCCTATAGGAGAAAACAGAGTGAAACCTCAAAATGAAACCGGTTACTGCCAACGAACGGTTTAACCTAGAAGAACGAAATTTGGCGAGCCAAGTGGGCTTGGTGTACTGATCATTTCCTGCAAGTATCATCAAGATTGGGTGAAAAAGTGTTTGCTGAGATTTCAGGCAACTCGTAGTTTTTTGGAAGCTTGGCAGGCTTTTTCCATGAAAGTGATTCTCGCCAGTCTCTGCTTAGGGCTACATCAACAGCAAACAAACCATAGAGATAGAACTTGAAACTGCTTTATTGTGTCAAGTTTCAAAGAGCTAGCACAAACCGTGTTTGATTTAGAGTTCCAAATACATGTATCCCTATAGGAGAAAACAGAGTGAAACCTCAAAATGAAACCGGTTACTGCCAACGAACGGTTTAACCTAGAAGAACGAAATTTGGCGAGCGAAGTGGGCTTGGTGTACTGATCATTACCTGCAAGTATCATCAAGATTGGGTGAAAAAGTGTTTGCTGAGATTTCAGGCAACTCGTAGTTTTTTGGAAGCTTGGCAGGCCCTTTCCATGAAAGTGATTCTCACCAGTCTCTGCTTAGGGCTACATCAACAGCAAACAAACCATAGAGATAGAACTTGAAACTGCTTTATTGTGTCAAGTTTCAAAGAGCTAGCACAAACCGTGTTTGATTTAGAGTTCCAAATACATGTATCCCTATAGGAGAAAACAGAGTGAAACCTCAAAATGAAACCGGTTACTGCCAACGAACGGTTTAACCTAGAAGAACGAAATTTGGCGAGCCAAGTGGGCTTGGTGTACTGATCATTACCTGAAAGTATCATCAAGATTGGGTGAAAAAGTGTTTGCTGAGATTGCAGGCAACTCGTAGTTTTTTGGAAGCTTGGCAGGCCCTTTCCATGAAAGTGATTCTCACCAGTCTCTGCTTAGGGCTACATCAAGAGCAAACAAACCATAGAGATAGAACTTGAAACTGCTTTACTGTGTCAAGTTTCAAAGAGCTAGCAGAAACCGTGTTTGATTTAGAGTTCCAAATACATGTATCCCTATAGGAGAAACAGAGTGAAACCTCAAAATGAAACCGGTTACTGCCAACGAACGGTTTACCTAGAAGAACGAAATTTGGCGAGCCAAGTGGGCTTGGTGTACTGATCATTTCCTGAAAGTATCATCAAGATTGGGTGAAAAAGTGTTTGCTGAGATTGCAGGCAACTCGTAGTTTTTTGGAAGCTTGGCAGGCCCTTTCCATGAAAGTGATTCTCGCCAGTCTCTGCTTAGGGCTACATCAACAGCAAACAAACCATAGAGATAGAACTTGAAACTGCTTTATTGTGTCAAGTTTCAAAGAGCTAGCACAAACCGTGTTTGATTTAGAGTTCCAAATACATGTATCCCTATAGGAGAAAACAGAGTGAAACCTCAAAATGAAACCGGTTACTGCCAACGAACGGTTTAACCTAGAAGAACGAAATTTGGCTAGCCAAGTGGGCTTGGTGTACTGATCATTACCTGAAAGTATCATCAAGATTGGGTGAAAAAGTGTTTGCTGAGATTGCAGGCAACTCGTAGTTTTTTGGAAGCTTGGCAGGCCCTTTCCATGAAAGTGATTCTCACCAGTCTCTGCTTAGGGCTACATCAACAGCAAACAAACCATAGAGATAGAACTTGAAACTGCTTTACTGTGTCAAGTTTCAAAGAGCTAGCAGAAACCGTGTTTGATTTAGAGTTCCAAATACATGTATCCCTATAGGAGAAACAGAGTGAAACCTCAAAATGAAACCGGTTACTGCCAACGAACGGTTTACCTAGAAGAACGAAATTTGGCGAGCCAAGTGGGCTTGGTGTACTGATCATTTCCTGAAAGTATCATCAAGATTGGGTGAAAAAGTGTTTGCTGAGATTGCAGGCAACTCGTAGTTTTTTGGAAGCTTGGCAGGCCCTTTCCATGAAAGTGATTCTCGCCAGTCTCTGCTTAGGGCTACATCAACAGCAAACAAACCATAGAGATAGAACTTGAAACTGCTTTATTGTGTCAAGTTTCAAAGAGCTAGCACAAACCGTGTTTGATTTAGAGTTCCAAATACATGTATCCCTATAGGAGAAAACAGAGTGAAACCTCAAAATGAAACCGGTTACTGCCAACGAACGGTTTAACCTAGAAGAACGAAATTTGGCGAGCCAAGTGGGCTTGGTGTACTGATCATTACCTGAAAGTATCATCAAGATTGGGTGAAAAAAGTGTTTGCTGAGATTGCAGGCAACTCGTAGTTTTTTGGAAGCTTGGCAGGCCCTTTCCATGAAAGTGATTCTCACCAGTCTCTGCTTAGGGCTACATCAAGAGCAAACAAACCATAGAGATAGAACTTGAAACTGCTTTACTGTGTCAAGTTTCAAAGAGCTAGCAGAAACCGTGTTTGATTTAGAGTTCCAAATACATGTATCCCTATAGGAGAAACAGAGTGAAACCTCAAAATGAAACCGGTTACTGCCAACGAACGGTTTACCTAGAAGAACGAAATTTGACGAGCCAAGTGGGCTTGGTGTACTGATCATTTCCTGAAAGTATCATCAAGATTGGGTGAAAAAGTGTTTGCTGAGATTGCAGGCAACTCGTAGTTTTTTGGAAGCTTGGGCAGGCCCTTTCCATGAAAGTGATTCTCACCAGTCTCTGCTTAGGGCTACATCAACAGCAAACAAACCATAGAGATAGAACTTGAAACTGCTTTACTGTGTCAAGTTTCAAAGAGCTAGCAGAAACCGTGTTTGATTTAGAGTTCCAAATACATGTATCCCTATAGGAGAAACAGAGTGAAACCTCAAAATGAAACCGGTTACTGCCAACGAACGGTTTACCTAGAAGAACGAAATTTGGCGAGCCAAGTGGGCTTGGTGTACTGATCATTTCCTGAAAGTATCATCAAGATTGGGTGAAAAAGTGTTTGCTGAGATTGCAGGCAACTCGTAGTTTTTTGGAAGCTTGGCAGGCCCTTTCCGTGAAAGTGATTCTCGCCAGTCTCTGCTTAGGGCTACATCAACAGCAAACAAACCATAGAGATAGAACTTGAAACTGCTTTATTGTGTCAAGTTTCAAAGAGCTAGCACAAACCGTGTTTGATTTAGAGTTCCAAATACATGTATCCCTATAGGAGAAAACAGAGTGAAACCTCAAAATGAAACCGGTTACTGCCAACGAACGGTTTAACCTAGAAGAACGAAATTTGGCGAGCCAAGTGGGCTTGGTGTACTGATCATTACCTGAAAGTATCATCAAGATTGGGTGAAAAAGTGTTTGCTGAGATTGCAGGCAACTCGTAGTTTTTTGGAAGCTTGGCAGGCCCTTTCCATGAAAGTGATTCTCACCAGTCTCTGCTTAGGGCTACATCAAGAGCAAACAAACCATAGAGATAGAACTTGAAACTGCTTTACTGTGTCAAGTTTCAAAGAGCTAGCAGAAACCGTGTTTGATTTAGAGTTCCAAATACATGTATCCCTATAGGAGAAACAGAGTGAAACCTCAAAATGAAACCGATTACTGCCAACGAACGGTTTACCTAGAAGAACGAAATTTGGCGAGCCAAGTGGGCTTGGTGTACTGATCATTTCCTGAAAGTATCATCAAGATTGGGTGAAAAAGTGTTTGCTGAGATTGCAGGCAACTCGTAGTTTTTTGGAAGCTTGGCAGGCCCTTTCCATGAAAGTGATTCTCGCCAGTCTCTGCTTAGGGCTACATCAACAGCAAACAAACCATAGAGATAGAACTTGAAACTGCTTTATTGTGTCAAGTTTCAAAGAGCTAGCACAAACCGTGTTTGATTTAGAGTTCCAAATACATGTATCCCTATAGGAGAAAACAGAGTGAAACCTCAAAATGAAACCGGTTACTGCCAACGAACGGTTTAACCTAGAAGAACGAAATTTGGCGAGCCAAGTGGGCTTGGTGTACTGATCATTACCTGAAAGTATCATCAAGATTGGGTGAAAAAGTGTTTGCTGAGATTGCAGGCAACTCGTAGTTTTTTGGAAGCTTGGCAGGCCCTTTCCATGAAAGTGATTCTCACCAGTCTCTGCTTAGGGCTACATCAAGAGCAAACAAACCATAGAGATAGAACTTGAAACTGCTTTACTGTGTCAAGTTTCAAAGAGCTAGCAGAAACCGTGTTTGATTTAGAGTTCCAAATACATGTATCCCTATAGGAGAAACAGAGTGAAACCTCAAAATGAAACCGGTTACTGCCAACGAACGGTTTACCTAGAAGAACGAAATTTGACGAGCCAAGTGGGCTTGGTGTACTGATCATTTCCTGAAAGTATCATCAAGATTGGGTGAAAAAGTGTTTGCTGAGATTTCAGGCAACTCGTAGTTTTTTGGAAGCTTGGCAGGCCCTTTCCATGAAAGTGATTCTCGCCAGTCTCTGCTTAGGGCTACATCAACAGCAAACAAACCATAGAGATAGAACTTGAAACTGCTTTATTGTGTCAAGTTTCAAAGAGCTAGCACAAACCGTGTTTGATTTAGAGTTCCAAATACATGTATCCCTATAGGAGAAAACAGAGTGAAACCTCAAAATGAAACCGGTTACTGCCACCGAACGGTTTAAACCTAGAAGAACGAAATTTGGCGAGCCAAGTGGGCTTGGTGTACTGATCATTACCTGAAAGTATCATCAAGATTGGGTGAAAAAGTGTTTGCTGAGATTTCAGGAAACTCGTA
This sequence comes from Ictidomys tridecemlineatus, assembly GCF_052094955.1. NCBI lineage: Eukaryota > Metazoa > Chordata > Mammalia > Rodentia > Sciuridae > Ictidomys > Ictidomys tridecemlineatus. Next base: position 31,281 of record NW_027523649.1, on the reverse strand, counting down.
GTTTTTTAAAAGCTTGGCAGGCCCTTTCCATGAAAGTGATTCTCGCCAGTCTCTGCTTAGGGCTACATCAACAGCAAACAAACCATAGAGATAGAACTTGAAACTGCTTTACTGTGTCAAGTTTCAAAGAGCTAGCAGAAACCGTGTTTGATTTAGAGTTCCAAATACATGTATCCCTATAGGAGAAAACAGAGTGAAACCTCAAAATGAAACCGGTTACTGCCAACGAACGGTTTAACCTAGAAGAACGAAATTTGGCGAGCCTAGTGGGGCTTGGTGTACTGATCATTACCTGAAAGAATCATCAAGATTGGGTGAAAAAGTGTTTGCTGAGATTGCAGGCAACTCGTAGTTTTTTGGAAGCTTGGCAGGGCCCTTTCCATGAAAGTGATTCTCGCCAGTCTCTGCTTAGGGCTACATCAACAGCAAACCAACCATAGAGATAGAACTTGAAACTGCTTTACTGTGTCAAGTTTCAAAGAGCTAGCAGAAACCGTGTTTGATTTAGAGTTCCAAATACATGTATCCCTATTGGAGAAAACAGAGTGAAACCTCAAAATGAAACCGGTTACTGCCAACGAACGGTTTAACCTAGAAGAACGAAATTTGGCGAGCCAAGTGGGCTTGGTGTACTGATCATTACCTGAAAGTATCATCAAGATTGGGTGAAAAAGTGTTTGCTGAGATTTCAGGCAACTCGTAGTTTTGTGGAAGCTTGGCAGGCCCTTTCCATGAAAGTGATTCTCGCCAGTCTCTGCTTAGGGCTACATCAAAAGCAAACAAACCATAGAGATAGAACTTGAAACTGCTTTATTGTGTCAAGTTTCAAAGAGCTAGCACAAACCGTGTTTGATTTAGAGTTCCAAATACATGTATCCCTATAGGAGAAAAACAGAGTGAAACCTCAAAATGAAACCGGTTACTGCCAACGAATGGTTTAACCTAGAAGAACGAATTTTGGCGAGCCAAGTGGGCTTGGTGTACTGATCATTACCTGAAAGTATCATCAAGATTGGGTGAAAAAGTGTTTGCTGAGATTTCAGGCAACTCGTAGTTTTTTGGAAGCTTGGCAGGCCCTTTCCATGAAAGTGATTCTCGCCAGTCTCTGCTTAGGGCTACATCAAAAGCAAACAAACCATAGAGATAGAACTTGAAACTGCTTTATTGTGTCAAGTTTCAAAGAGCTAGCACAAACCGTGTTTGATTTAGAGTTCCAAATACATGTATCCCTATAGGAGAAAACAGAGTGAAACCTCAAAATGAAACCGGTTACTGCCTAGGAACGGTTTAACCAAGAAGAACGAAATTTGGCGAGCCAAGTGGGCTTGGTGTACTGATCATTACCTGAAAGTATCATCAAGATTGGGTGAAAAAGTGTTTGCTGAGATTTCAGGCAACTCTTAGTTTTTTAAAAGCTTGGCAGGCCCTTTCCATGAAAGTGATTCTCGCCAGTCTCTGCTTAGGGCTGCATCAACAGCAAACAAACCATAGAGATAGAACTTGAAACTGCTTTATTGTGTCAAGTTTCAAAGAGCTAGCACAAACCGTGTTTGATTTAGAGTTCCAAATACATGTATCCCTATAGGAGAAACAGAGTGAAACCTCAAAATGAAACCGGTTACTGCCAAGGAACGGTTTAACCTAGAAGAACGAAATTTGGCGAGCCAAGTGGGCTTGGTGTACTGATCATTTCCTGAAAGTATCATCAAGATTGGGTGAAAAAGTGTTTGCTGAGATTTCAGGCAACTCGTAGTTTTTTGGAAGCTTGGCAGGCCCTTTCCATGAAAGTGATTCTCGCCAGTCTCTGCTTAGGGCTACATCAACAGCAAACAAACCATAGAGATAGAACTTGAAACTGCTTTATTGCGTCAAGTTTCAAAGAGCTAGCACAAACCGTGTTTGATTTAGAGTTCCAAATACATGTATCCCTATAGGAGAAAACAGAGTGAAACCTCAAAATGAAACCGGTTACTGCCTAGGAACGGTTTAACCTAGAAGAACGAAATTTGGCGAGCCAAGTGGGCTTGGTGTACTGATCATTACCTGAAAGTATCATCAAGATTGGGTGAAAAAGTGTTTGCTGAGATTTCAGGCAACTCGTAGTTTTTTAAAAGCTTGGCAGGCCCTTTCCATGAAAGTGATTCTCGCCAGTCTCTGCTTAGGGCTACATCAACAGCAAACAAACCATAGAGATAGAACTTGAAACTGCTTTATTGTGTCAAGTTTCAAAGAGCTAGCACAAACCGTGTTTGATTTAGAGTTCCAAATACATGTATCCCTATAGGAGAAAACAGAGTGAAACCTCAAAATGAAACCGGTTACTGCCAACGAACGGTTTAACCTAGAAGAACGAAATTTGGCGAGCCAAGTGGGCTTGGTGTACTGATCATTTCCTGAAAGTATCATCAAGATTGGGTGAAAAAGTGTTTGCTGAGATTTCAGGCAACTCGTAGTTTTTTGGAAGCTTGGCAGGGCCCTTTCCATGAAAGTGATTCTCGCCAGTCTCTGCTTAGGGCTACATCAACAGCAAACAAACCATAGAGAAAGAACTTGAAACTGCTTTATTGTGTCAAGTTTCAAAGAGCTAGCACAAACCGTGTTTGATTTAGAGTTCCAAATACATGTATCCCTATAGGAGAAAACAGAGTGAAACCTCAAAATGAAACCGGTTACTGCCAACGAACGGTTTAACCTAGAAGAACAAAATTTGGCGAGCCAAGTGGGCTTGGTGTACTGATCATTACCTGAAAGTATCATCAAGATTGGGTGAAAAAGTGTTTGCTGAGATTTCAGGCAACTCGTAGTTTTTTGGAAGCTTGGCAGGCCCTTTCCATGAAAGTGATTCTCGCCAGTCTCTGCTTAGGGCTACATCAACAGCAAACAAACCATAGAGATAGAACTTGAAACTTCTTTATTGTGTCAAGTTTCAAAGAGCTAGCACAAACCGTGTTTGATTTAGAGTTCCAAATACATGTATCCCTATAGGAGAAAACAGAGTGAAACCTCAAAATGAAACCGGTTACTGCCAAGGAACGGTTTAACCTAGAAGAACGAAATTTGGCAAGCCAAGTGGGCTTGGTGTACTGATCATTACCTGAAAGTATCATCAAGATTGGGTGAAAAAGTGTTTGCTGAGATTTCAGGCAACTCGTAGTTTTTTGGAAGCTTGGCAGGCCCTTTCCATGAAAGTGATTCTCGCCAGTCTCTGCTTAGGGCTACATCAACAGCAAACAAACCATAGAGACAGAACTTGAAACTGCTTTATTGTGTCAAGTTTCAAAGAGCTAGCACAAACCGTGTTTGATTTAGAGTTCCAAATACATGAATCCCTATAGGAGAAAACAGAGTGAAACCTCAAAATGAAACCGGTTACTGCCAACGAATGGTTTAACCTAGAAGAACGAAATTTGGCGAGCCAAGTGGGCTTGGTGTACTGATCATTACCTGAAAGTATCATCAAGATTGGGTGAAAAAGTGTTTGCTGAGATTTCAGGCAACTCGTAGTTTTTTGGAAGCTTGGCAGGCCCTTTCCATGAAAGTGATTCTCGCCAGTCTCTGCTTAGGGCTACATCAACAGCAAACAAACCATAGAGATAGAACTTGAAACTGGTTACTGTGTCAAGTTTCAAAGAGCTAGCACAAACCGTGTTTGATTTAGAGTTCCAAATACATGTATCCCTATAGGAGAAAACAGAGTGAAACCTCAAAATGAAACCGGTTACTGCCAACGAACGGTTTAACCTAGAAGAACGAAATTTGGCGAGCCAAGTGGGCTTGGTGTACTGATCATTACCTGAAAGTATCATCAAGATTGGGTGAAAAAGTGTTTGCTGAGATTTCAGGCAACTCGTAGTTTTTTGGAAGCTTGGCAGGCCCTTTCCATGAAAGTGATTCTCGCCAGTCTCTGCTTAGGGCTACATCAACAGCAAACAAACCATAGAGATAGAACTTGAAACTTCTTTATTGTGTCAAGTTTCAAAGAGCTAGCACAAACCGTGTTTGATTTAGAGTTCCAAATACATGTATCCCTATAGGAGAAAACAGAGTGAAACCTCAAAATGAAACCGGTTACTGCCAAGGAACGGTTTAACCTAGAAGAACGAAATTTGGCAAGCCAAGTGGGCTTGGTGTACTGATCATTACCTGAAAGTATCATCAAAATTGGGTGAAAAAGTGTTTGCTGAGATTTCAGGCAACTCGTAGTTTTTTGGAAGCTTGGCAGGCCCTTTCCATGAAAGTGATTCTCGCCAGTCTCTGCTTAGGGCTACATCAACAGCAAACAAACCATAGAGACAGAACTTGAAACTGCTTTATTGTGTCAAGTTTCAAAGAGCTAGCACAAACCGTGTTTGATTTAGAGTTCCAAATACATGAATCCCTATAGGAGAAAACAGAGTGAAACCTCAAAATGAAACCGGTTACTGCCAAGGAATGGTTTAACCTAGAAGAACGAAATTTGGCGAGCCAAGTGGGCTTGGTGTACTGATCATTACCTGAAAGTATCATCAAGATTGGGTGAAAAAGTGTTTGCTGAGATTTCAGGCAACTCGTAGTTTTTTGGAAGCTTGGCAGGCCCTTTCCATGAAAGTGATTCTCGCCAGTCTCTGCTTAGGGCTACATCAACAGGAAAAAACCATAGAGATAGAACTTGAAACTGCTTTACTGTGTCAAGTTTCAAAGAGCTAGCACAAACCGTGTTTGATTTAGAGTTCCAAATACATGTATCCCTATAGGAGAAAACAGAGTGAAACCTCAAAATGAAACCGGTTACTGCCAACGAACGGTTTAACCTAGAAGAACGAAATTTGGCGAGCCAAGTGGGCTTGGTGTACTGATCATTACCTGCAAGTATCATCAAGATTGGGTGAAAAAGTGTTTGCTGAGATTTCAGGAAACTCGTAGTTTTTTGGAAGCTTGGCAGGCCCTTTCCATGAAAGTGATTCTCGCCAGTCTCTGCTTAGGGCTACATCAACAGCAAACAAACCATAGAGACAGAACTTGAAACTGCTTTATTGTGTCAAGTTTCAAAGAGCTAGCACAAACCGTGTTTGATTTAGAGTTCCAAATACATGAATCCCTATAGGAGAAAACAGAGTGAAACCTCAAAATGAAACCGGTTACTGCCAACGAATGGTTTAACCTAGAAGAACGAAATTTGGCAAGCCAAGTGGGCTTGGTGTACTGATCATTACCTGAAAGTATCATCAAGATTGGGTGAAAAAGTGTTTGCTGAGATTTCAGGCAACTCGTAGTTTTTTGGAAGCTTGGCAGGCCCTTTCCATGAAAGTGATTCTCGCCAGTCTCTGCTTAGGGCTACATCAACAGCAAACAAACCATAGAGATAGAACTTGAAACTGGTTACTGTGTCAAGTTTCAAAGAGCTAGCACAAACCGTGTTTGATTTAGAGTTCCAAATACATGTATCCCTATAGGAGAAAACAGAGTGAAACCTCAAAATGAAACCGGTTACTGCCAACGAACGGTTTAACCTAGAAGAACGAAATTTGGCGAGCCAAGTGGGCTTGGTGTACTGATCATTACCTGAAAGTATCATCAAGATTGGGTGAAAAAGTGTTTGCTGAGATTTCAGGCAACTCGTAGTTTTTTGGAAGCTTGGCAGGCCCTTTCCATGAAAGTGATTCTCGCCAGTCTCTGCTTAGGGCTACATCAACAGCAAACAAACCATAGAGATAGAACTTGAAACTTCTTTATTGTGTCAAGTTTCAAAGAGCTAGCACAAACCGTGTTTGATTTAGAGTTCCAAATACATGTATCCCTATAGGAGAAAACAGAGTGAAACCTCAAAATGAAACCGGTTACTGCCAACGAACGGTTTAACCTAGAAGAACGAAATTTGGCGAGCCAAGTGGGCTTGGTGTACTGATCATTACCTGCAAGTATCATCAAGATTGGGTGAAAAAGTGTTTGCTGAGATTTCAGGCAACTCGTAGTTTTTTGGAAGCTTGGCAGGCCCTTTCCATGAAAGTGATTCTCGCCAGTCTCTGCTTAGGGCTACATCAACAGCAAACAAACCATAGAGACAGAACTTGAAACTGCTTTATTGTGTCAAGTTTCAAAGAGCTAGCACAAACCGTGTTTGATTTAGAGTTCCAAATACATGAATCCCTATAGGAGAAAACAGAGTGAAACCTCAAAATGAAACCGGTTACTGCCAAGGAATGGTTTAACCTAGAAGAACGAAATTTGGCGAGCCAAGTGGGCTTGGTGTACTGATCATTAACTGAAAGTATCATCAAGATTGGGTGAAAAAGTGTTTGCTGAGATTTCAGGCAACTCGTAGTTTTTTGGAAGCTTGGCAGGCCCTTTCCATGAAAGTGATTCTCGCCAGTCTCTGCTTAGGGCTACATCAACAGGAAAAAACCATAGAGATAGAACTTGAAACTGCTTTACTGTGTCAAGTTTCAAAGAGCTAGCACAAACCGTGTTTGATTTAGAGTTCCAAATACATGTATCCCTATAGGAGAAAACAGAGTGAAACCTCAAAATGAAACCGGTTACTGCCAACGAACGGTTTAACCTAGAAGAACGAAATTTGGCGAGCCAAGTGGGCTTGGTGTACTGATCATTACCTGCAAGTATCATCAAGATTGGGTGAAAAAGTGTTTGCTGAGATTTCAGGCAACTCGTAGTTTTTTGGAAGCTTGGCAGGCCCTTTCCATGAAAGTGATTCTCGCCAGTCTCTGCTTAGGGCTACATCAACAGCAAACAAACCATAGAGATAGAACTTGAAACTGCTTTATTGTGTCAAGTTTCAAAGAGCTAGCACAAGCCGTGTTTGATTTAGAGTTCCAAATACATGTATCCCTATAGGAGAAAACAGAGTGAAACCTCAAAATGAAACCGGTTACTGCCATCGAACGGTTTAACCTAGAAGAACGAAATTTGGCGAGCCAAGTGGGCTTGGTGTACTGATCATTACCTGAAAGTATCATCAAGATTGGGTGAAAAAGTGTTTGCTGAGATTTCAGGCAACTCGTAGTTTTGTGGAAGCTTGGCAGGCCCTTTCCATGAAAGTGATTCTCGCCAGTCTCTGCTTAGGGCTACATCAACAGCAAACAAACCATAGAGATAGAACTTGAAACTGCTTTATTGTGTCAAGTTTCAAAGAGCTAGCACAAACCGTGTTTGATTTAGAGTTCCAAATACATGTATCCCTATAGGAGAAAACAGAGTGAAACCTCAAAATGAAACCGGTTACTGCCAACGAACGGTTTAACCTAAAAGAACGAAATTTGGCGAGCCAAGTGGGCTTGGTGTACTGATCATTACCTGAAAGTATGATCAAGATTGGGTGAAAAAGTGTTTGCTGAGATTTCAGGCAACTCGTAGTTTTTTGGAAGCTTGGCAGGCCCTTTCCATGAAAGTGATTCTCGCCAGTCTCTGCTTAGGGCTACATCAACAGCAAACAAACCATAGAGATAGAACTTGAAACTGCTTTACTGTGTCAAGTTTCAAAGAGCTAGCACAAACCGTGTTTGATTTAGAGTTCCAAATACATGAATCCCTATAGGAGAAAACAGAGTGAAACCTCAAAATGAAACCGGTTACTGCCAACGAACGGTTTAACCTAGAAGAACGAAATTTGGCGAGCCAAGTGGGCTTGGTGTACTGATCATTACCTGAAAGTATCATCAAGATTGGGTGAAAAAGTGTTTGCTGAGATTTCAGGCAACTCGTAGTTTTTTGAAAGCTTGGCAGGCCCTTTCCATGAAAGTGATTCTCGCCAGTCTCTGCTTAGGGCTACATCAACAGGAAAAAACCATAGAGATAGAACTTGAAACTGCTTTACTGTGTCAAGTTTCAAAGAGCTAGCACAAACCATGTTTGATTTAGAGTTCCAAATACATGTATCCCTATAGGAGAAAACAGAGTGAAACCTCAAAATGAAACCGGTTACTGCCAACGAACGGTTTAACCTAGAAGAACGAAATTTGGCGAGCCAAGTGGGCTTGGTGTACTGATCATTACCTGCAAGTATCATCAAGATTGGGTGAAAAAGTGTTTGCTGAGATTTCAGGCAACTCGTAGTTTTTTGGAAGCTTGGCAGGCCCTTTCCATGAAAGTGATTCTCGCCAGTCTCTGCTTAGGGCTACATCAACAGCAAACAAACCATAGAGATAGAACTTGAAACTGCTTTATTGTGTCAAGTTTCAAAGAGCTAGCACAAGCCGTGTTTGATTTAGAGTTCCAAATACATGTATCCCTATAGGAGAAAACAGAGTGAAACCTCAAAATGAAACCGGTTACTGCCATCGAACTGTTTAACCTAGAAGAACGAAATTTGGCGAGCCAAGTGGGCTTGGTGTACTGATCATTACCTGAAAGTATCATCAAGATTGGGTGAAAAAGTGTTTGCTGAGATTTCAGGCAACTCGTAGTTTTGTGGAAGCTTGGCAGGCCCTTTCCATGAAAGTGATTCTCGCCAGTCTCTGCTTAGGGCTACATCAACAGCAAACAAACCATAGAGATAGAACTTGAAACTGCTTTATTGTGTCAAGTTTCAAAGAGCTAGCACAAACCGTGTTTGATTTAGAGTTCCAAATACATGTATCCCTATAGGAGAAAACAGAGAGAAACCTCAAAATGAAACCGGTTACTGCCAACGAACGGTTTAACCTAGAAGAACGAAATTTGGCGAGCCAAGTGGGCTTGGTGTACTGATCATTACCTGAAAGTATCATCAAGATTGGGTGAAAAAGTGTTTGCTGAGATTTCAGGCAACTCGTAGTTTTTTGGAAGCTTGGCAGGCCCTTTCCATGAAAGTGATTCTCGCCAGTCTCTGCTAAGGGCTACATCAACAGCAAACAAACCATAGAGATAGAACTTGAAACTGCTTTACTGTGTCAAGTTTCAAAGAGCTAGCACAAACCGTGTTTGATTTAGAGTTCCAAATACATGTATCCCTATAGGAGAAAACAGAGTGAAACCTCAAAATGAAACCGGTTACTGCCAACGAACGGTTTAACCTAGAAGAACGAAATTTGGCGAGCCAAGTGGGCTTGGTGTACTGATCATTACCTGAAAGTATCATCAAGATTGGGTGAAAAAGTGTTTGCTGAGATTTCAGGCAACTCGTAGTTTTTTGGAAGCTTGGCAGGCCCTTTCCATGAAAGTGATTCTCGCCAGTCTCTGCTTAGGGCTACATCAACAGCAAACAAACCATAGAGACAGAACTTGAAACTGCTTTATTGTGTCAAGTTTCAAAGAGCTAGCACAAACCGTGTTTGATTTAGAGTTCCAAATACATGAATCCCTATAGGAGAAAACAGAGTGAAACCTCAAAATGAAACCGGTTACTGCCAAGGAACGGTTTAACCTAGAAGAACGAAATTTGGCGGGCCAAGTGGGCTTGGTGTACTGATCATTACCTGAAAGTATCATCAAGATTGGGTGAAAAAGTGTTTGCTGAGATTTCAGGCAACTCGTAGTTTTTTGGAAGCTTGGCAGGCCCTTTCCATGAAAGTGATTCTCACCAGTCTCTGCTTAGGGCTACATCAACAGCAAACAAACCATAGAGATAGAACTTGAAACTGCTTTATTGTGTCAAGTTTCAAAGAGCTAGCACAAACCGTGTTTGATTTAGAGTTCCAAATACATGTATCCCTATAGGAGAAAACAGAGTGAAACCTCAAAATGAAACCGGTTACTGCCAACGAACGGTTTAACCTAGAAGAACGAAATTTGGCGAGCCAAGTGGGATTGGTGTACTGATCATTATCTGAAAGTATCATCAAGATTGGGTGAAAAAGTGTTTGCTGAGATTTCAGGCAACTCGTAGTTTTGTGGAAGCTTGGCAGGCCCTTTCCATGAAAGTGATTCTCGCCAGTCTCTGCTTAGGGCTACATCAACAGCAAACAAACCATAGAGATAGAACTTGAAACTGCTTTATTGTGTCAAGTTTCAAAGAGCTAGCACAAACCGTGTTTGATTTAGAGTTCCAAATACATGTATCCCTATAGGAGAAAACAGAGTGAAACCTCAAAATGAAACCGGTTACTGCCAACGAACGGTTTAACCTAGAAGAACGAAATTTGGCGAGCCAAGTGGGCTTGGTGTACTGATCATTACCTGAAAGTATCATCAAGATTGGGTGAAAAAGTGTTTGCTGAGATTTCAGGCAACTCGTAGTTTTTTGGAAGCTTGGCAGGCCCTTTCCATGAAAGTGATTCTCGCCAGTCTCTGCTTAGGGCTACATCAACAGCAAACAAACCATAGAGATAGAACTTGAAACTGCTTTACTGTGTCAAGTTTCAAAGAGCTAGCACAAACCGTGTTTGATTTAGAGTTCCAAATACATGTATCCCTATAGGAGAAAACAGAGTGAAACCTCAAAATTAAACCGGTTACTGCCAACGAACGGTTTAACCTAGAAGAACGAAATTTGGCGAGCCAAGTGGGCTTGGTGTACTGATCATTACCTGAAAGTATCATGAAGATTGGGTGAAAAAGTGTTTGCTGAGATTTCAGGCAACTCGTAGTTTTTTGGAAGCTTGGCAGGCCCTTTCCATGAAAGTGATTCTCGCCAGTCTCTGCTTAGGGCTACATCAACAGCAAACAAACCATAGAGACAGAACTTGAAACTGCTTTATTGTGTCAAGTTTCAAAGAGCTAGCACAAACCGTGTTTGATTTAGAGTTCCAAATACATGAATCCCTATAGGAGAAAACAGAGTGAAACCTCAAAATGAAACCGGTTACTGCCAAGGAACGGTTTAACCTAGAAGAACGAAATTTGGCGAGCCAAGTGGGCTTGGTGTACTGATCATTACCTGAAAGTATCATCAAGATTGGGTGAAAAAGTGTTTGCTGAGATTTCAGGCAACTCGTAGTTTTTTGGAAGCTTGGCAGGCCCTTTCCATGAAAGTGATTCTCACCAGTCTCTGCTTAGGGCTACATCAACAGCAAACAAACCATAGAGATAGAACTTGAAACTGCTTTATTGTGTCAAGTTTCAAAGAGCTAGCACAAACCGTGTTTGATTTAGAGTTCCAAATACATGTATCCCTATAGGAGAAAACAGAGTGAAACCTCAAAATGAAACAGGTTACTGCCAACGAACGGTTTAACCTAGAAGAACGAAATTTGGCGAGCCAAGTGGGCTTGGTGTACTGATCATTACCTGAAAGTATCATCAAGATTGGGTGAAAAAGTGTTTGCTGAGATTTCAGGCAACTCGTAGTTTTGTGGAAGCTTGGCAGGCCCTTTCCATGAAAGTGATTCTCGCCAGTCTCTGCTTAGGGCTACATCAACAGCAAACAAACCATAGAGATAGAACTTGAAACTGCTTTATTGTGTCAAGTTTCAAAGAGCTAGCACAAACCGTGTTTGATTTAGAGTTCCAAATACATGTATCCCTATAGGAGAAAACAGAGTGAAACCTCAAAATGAAACCGGTTACTGCCAACGAACGGTTTAACCTAGAAGAACGAAATTTGGCGAGCCAAGTGGGCTTGGTGTACTGATCATTACCTGAAAGAATCATCAAGATTGGGTGAAAAAGTGTTTGCTGAGATTTCAGGCAACTCGTAGTTTTTTGGAAGCTTGGCAGGCCCTTTCCATGAAAGTGATTCTCGCCAGTCTCTGCTTAGGGCTACATCAACAGCAAACAAACCATAGAGATAGAACTTGAAACTGCTTTACTGTGTCAAGTTTCAAAGAGCTAGCACAAACCGTGTTTGATTTAGAGTTCCAAATACATGTATTCCTATTGGAGAAAACAGAGTGAAACCTCAAAATGAAACCGGTTACTGCCAACGAACGGTTTAACCTAGAAGAACGAAATTTGGCGAGCCAAGTGGGCTTGGTGTACTGATCATTACCTGCAAGTATCATCAAGATTGGGTGAAAAAGTGTTTGCTGAGATTTCAGGCAACTCGTAGTTTTTTGGAAGCTTGGCAGGCCCTTTCCATGAAAGTGATTCTCGCCAGTCTCTGCTTAGGGCTACATCAACAGCAAACAAACCATAGAGATAGAACTTGAAACTGCTTTATTGTGTCAAGTTTCAAAGAGCTAGCACAAGCCGTGTTTGATTTAGAGTTCCAAATACATGTATCCCTATAGGAGAAAACAGAGTGAAACCTCAAAATGAAACCGGTTACTGCCAACGAACGGTTTAACCTAGAAGAAAGAAATTTGGCGAGCCAAGTGGGCTTGGTGTACTGATCATTACCTGAAAGTATCATGAAGATTGGGTGAAAAAGTGTTTGCTGAGATGTCAGGCAACTCGTAGTTTTGTGGAAGCTTGGCAGGCCCTTTCCATGAAAGTGATTCTCGCCAGTCTCTGCTTAGGGCTACATCAACAGCAAACAAACCATAGAGATAGAACTTGAAACTGCTTTATTGTGTCAAGTTTCAAAGAGCTAGCACAAACCGTGTTTGATTTAGAGTTCCAAATACATGTATCCCTATAGGAGAAAACAGAGTGAAACCTCAAAATGAAACCGGTTACTGCCAACGAACGGTTTAACCTAGAAGAACGAAATTTGGCGAGCCAAATGGGCGTGGTGTACTGATCATTACCTGAAAGTATCATCAAGATTGGGTGAAAAAGTGTTTGCTGAGATTGCAGGCAACTCGTAGTTTTTTGGAAGCTTGGCAGGCCCTTTCCATGAAAGTGATTCTCGCCAGTCTCTGCTTAGGGCTACATCAACAGCAAACAAACCATAGAGATAGAACTTGAAACTGCTTTACTGTGTCAAGTTTCAAAGAGCTAGCACAAACCGTGTTTGATTTAGAGTTCCAAATACATGTATCCCTATAGGAGAAAACAGAGTGAAACCTCAAAATGAAACCGGTTACTGCCAACGAACGGTTTAACCTAGAAGAACGAAATTTGGCGAGCCAAGTGGGCTTGGTGTACTGATCATTACCTGAAAGTATCATCAAGATTGGGTGAAAAAGTGTTTGCTGAGATTTCAGGCAACTCGTAGTTTTTTGGAAGCTTGGCAGGCCCTTTCCATGAAAGTGATTCTCGCCAGTCTCTGCTTAGGGCTACATCAACAGCAAACAAACCATAGAGACAGAACTTGAAACTGCTTTATTGTGTCAAGTTTCAAAGAGCTAGCACAAACCGTGTTTGATTTAGAGTTCCAAATACATGAATCCCTATAGGAGAAAACAGAGTGAAACCTCAAAATGAAACCGGTTACTGCCAAGGAACGGTTTAACCTAGAAGAACGAAATTTGGTGAGCCAAGTGGGCTTGGTGTACTGATCATTACCTGAAAGTATCATCAAGATTGGGTGAAAAAGTGTTTGCTGAGATTTCAGGCAACTCGTAGTTTTTTGGAAGTTTGGCAGGCCCTTTCCATGAAAGTGATTCTCACCAGTCTCTGCTTAGGGCTACATCAACAGCAAACAAACCATAGAGATAGAACTTGAAACTGCTTTATTGTGTCAAGTTTCAAAGAGCTAGCACAAACCGTGTTTGATTTAGAGTTCCAAATACATGTATCCCTATAGGAGAAAACAGAGTGAAACCTCAAAATGAAACCGGTTACTGCCAACGAACGGTTTAACCTAGAAGAAACGAAATTTGGCGAGCCAAGTGGGCTTGGTGTACTGATCATTACCTGAAAGTATCATCAAGATTGGGTGAAAAAGTGTTTGCTGAGATTTCAGGCAACTCGTAGTTTTGTGGAAGCTTGGCAGGCCCTTTCCATGAAAGTGATTCTCGCCAGTCTCTGCTTAGGGCTACATCAAAAGCAAACAAACCATAGAGATAGAACTTGAAACGGCTTTATTGTGTCAAGTTTCAAAGAGCTAGCACAAACCGTGTTTGATTTAGAGTTCCAAATACATGTATCCCTATAGGAGAAAACAGAGTGAAACCTCAAAATGAAACCGGTTACTGCCTAGGAACGGTTTAACCTAGAAGAACGAAATTTGGCGAGCCAAGTGGGCTTGGTGTACTGATCATTACCTGAAAGTATCATCAAGATTGGGTGAAAAAGTGTTTGCTGAGATTTCAGGCAACTCGTAGTTTTTTAAAAGCTTGGCAGGCCCTTTCCATGAAAGTGATTCTCGCCATTCTCTGCTTAGGGCTACATCAACAGCAAAGAAACCATAGAGATAGAACTTGAAACTGCTTTATTGTGTCAAGTTTCAAAGAGCTAGCACAAACCGTGTTTGATTTAGAGTTCCAAATACATGTATCCCTATAGGAGAAACAGAGTGAAACCTCAAAATGAAACCGGTTACTGCCAACGAACGGTTTAACCTAGAAGAACGAAATTTGGCGAGCCAAGTGGGCTTGGTGTACTGATCATTTCCTGAAAGTATCATCAAGATTGGGTGAAAAAGTGTTTGCTGAGATTTCAGGAAACTCGTAGTTTTTTGGAAGCTTGGCAGGCCCTTTCCATGAAAGTGATTCTCGCCAGTCTCTGCTTAGGGCTACATCAACAGCAAACAAACCATAGAGATAGAACTTGAAACTGCTTTATTGTGTCAAGTTTCAAAGAGCTAGCACAAACCGTGTTTGATTTAGAGTTCCAAATACATGTATCCCTATAGGAGAAAACAGAGTGAAACCTCAAAATGAAACCGGTTACTGCCAACGAACGGTTTAACCTAGAAGAACGAAATTTGGCGAGCCAAGTGGGCTTGGTGTACTGATCATTTCCTGAAAGTATCATCAAGATTGGGTGAAAAAGTGTTTGCTGAGATTTCAGGCAACTCGTAGTTTTTTTGGAAGCTTGGCAGGCTTTTTCCATGAAAGTGATTCTCGCCAGTCTCTGCTTAGGGCTACATCAACAGCAAACAAACCATAGAGATAGAACTTGAAACTGCTTTATTGTGTCAAGTTTCAAAGAGCTAGCACAAACCGAGTTTGATTTAGAGTTCCAAATACATGTATCCCTATAGGAGAAAACAGAGTGAAACCTCAAAATGAAACCGGTTACTGCCAACGAACGGTTTAACCTAGAAGAACGAAATTTGGCGAGCCAAGTGGGCTTGGTGTACTGATCATTACCTGCAAGTATCATCAAGATTGGGTGAAAAAGTGTTTGCTGAGATTTCAGGCAACTCGTAGTTTTTTGGAAGCTTGGCAGGCCCTTTCCATGAAAGTGCTTCTCGCCAGTCTCTGCTTAGGGCTACATCAACAGCAAACAAACCATAGAGATAGAACTTGAAACTGCTTTATTGTGTCAAGTTTCAAAGAGCTAGCACAAACCGTGTTTGATTTAGAGTTCCAAATACATGTATCCCTATAGGAGAAAACAGAGTGAAACCTCAAAATGAAACCGGTTACTGCCAACGAACGGTTTAACCTAGAAGAACGAAATTTGGCGAGCCAAGTGGGC
The DNA here is from genome assembly GCF_052094955.1 of Ictidomys tridecemlineatus. NCBI lineage: Eukaryota > Metazoa > Chordata > Mammalia > Rodentia > Sciuridae > Ictidomys > Ictidomys tridecemlineatus. The sequence goes on along the minus strand of NW_027523649.1, from coordinate 15,960 downwards.
TTGGTGTACTGATCATTACCTGAAAGTATGATCAAGATTGGGTGAAAAAGTGTTTGCTGAGATTTCAGGCAACTCGTAGTTTTGTGGAAGCTTGGCAGGCCCTTTCCATGAAAGTGATTCTCGCCAGTCTCTGCTTAGGGCTACATCAAAAGCAAACAAACCATAGAGATAGAACTTGAAACTGCTTTATTGTGTCAAGTTTCAAAGAGCTAGCACAAACCGTGTTTGATTTAGAGTTCCAAATACATGTATCCCTATAGGAGAAAACAGAGTGAAACCTCAAAATGAAACCGGTTACTGCCTAGGAACGGTTTAACCTAGAAGAACGAAATTTGGCGAGCCAAGTGGGCTTGGTGTACTGATCATTACCTGAAAGTATCATCAAGATTGGGTGAAAAAGTGTTTGCTGAGATTTCAGGAAACTCGTAGTTTTTCAAAAGCTTGGCAGGCCCTTTCCATGAAAGTGATTCTCGCCAGTCTCTGCTTAGGGCTACATCAACAGCAAACAAACCATAGAGATAGAACTTGAAACTGCTTTACTGTGTCAAGTTTCAAAGAGCTAGCACAAACCGTGTTTGATTTAGAGTTCCAAATACATGTATCTCTATAGGAGAAAACAGAGTGAAACCTCAAAATGAAACCGGTTACTGCCAACGAACGGTTTAACCTAGAAGAACGAAATTTGGCGAGCCAAGTGGGCTTGGTGTACTGATCATTACCTGCAAGTATCATCAAGATTGGGTGAAAAAGTGTTTGCTGAGATTTCAGGCAACTCGTAGTTTTTTGGAAGCTTGGCAGGCCCTTTCCATGAAAGTGATTCTCGCCAGTCTCTGCTTAGGGCTACATCAACAGCAAACAAACCATAGAGATAGAACTTGAAACGGCTTTATTGTGTCAAGTTTCAAAGAGCTAGCACAAACCGTGTTTGATTTAGAGTTCCAAATACATGTATCCCTATAGGAGAAAACAGAGTGAAACCTCAAAATGAAACCGGTTACTGCCTAGGAACGGTTTAACCTAGAAGAACGAAATTTGGCGAGCCAAGTGGGCTTGGTGTACTGATCATTACCTGAAAGTATCATCAAGATTGGGTGAAAAAGTGTTTGCTGAGATTTCAGGCAACTCGTAGTTTTTTAAAAGCTTGGCAGGCCCTTTCCATGAAAGTGATTCTCGCCATTCTCTGCTTAGGGCTACATCAACAGCAAAGAAACCATAGAGATAGAACTTGAAACTGCTTTATTGTGTCAAGTTTCAAAGAGCTAGCACAAACCGTGTTTGATTTAGAGTTCCAAATACATGTATCCCTATAGGAGAAACAGAGTGAAACCTCAAAATGAAACCGGTTACTGCCAACGAACGGTTTAACCTAGAAGAACGAAATTTGGCGAGCCAAGTGGGCTTGGTGTACTGATCATTTCCTGAAAGTATCATCAAGATTGGGTGAAAAAGTGTTTGCTGAGATTTCAGGCAACTCGTAGTTTTTTGGAAGCTTGGCAGGCCCTTTCCATGAAAGTGATTCTCGCCAGTCTCTGCTTAGGGCTACATCAACAGCAAACAAACCATAGAGATAGAACTTGAAACTGCTTTATTGTGTCAAGTTTCAAAGAGCTAGCACAAACCGTGTTTGATTTAGAGTTCCAAATACATGTATCCCTATAGGAGAAAACAGAGTGAAACCTCAAAATGAAACCGGTTACTGCCAACGAACGGTTTAACCTAGAAGAACGAAATTTGGCGAGCCAATTGGGCTTGGTGTACTGATCATTTCCTGAAAGTATCATCAAGATTGGGTGAAAAAGTGTTTGCTGAGATTTCAGGCAACTCGTAGTTTTTTTGGAAGCTTGGCAGGCTTTTTCCATGAAAGTGATTCTCGCCAGTCTCTGCTTAGGGCTACATCAACAGCAAACAAACCATAGAGATAGAACTTGAAACTGCTTTATTGTGTCAAGTTTCAAAGAGCTAGCACAAACCGAGTTTGATTTAGAGTTCCAAATACATGTATCCCTATAGGAGAAAACAGAGTGAAACCTCAAAATGAAACCGGTTACTGCCAACGAACGGTTTAACCTAGAAGAACGAAATTTGGCGAGCCAAGTGGGCTTGGTGTACTGATCATTACCTGCAAGTATCATCAAGATTGGGTGAAAAAGTGTTTGCTGAGATTTCAGGCAACTCGTAGTTTTTTGGAAGCTTGGCAGGCCCTTTCCATGAAAGTGCTTCTCGCCAGTCTCTGCTTAGGGCTACATCAACAGCAAACAAACCATAGAGATAGAACTTGAAACTGCTTTATTGTGTCAAGTTTCAAAGAGCTAGCACAAACCGTGTTTGATTTAGAGTTCCAAATACATGTATCCCTATAGGAGAAAACAGATTGAAACCTCAAAATGAAACCGGTTACTGCCAACGAACGGTTTAACCTAGAAGATCGAAATTTGGCGAGCCAAGTGGGCTTGGTGTACTGATCATTACCTGAAAGTATCATCAAGATTGGGTGAAAAAGTGTTTGCTGAGATTGCAGGCAACTCGTAGTTTTTTGGAAGCTTGGCAGGCCCTTTCCATGAAAGTGATTCTCGCCAGTCTCTGCTTAGGGCTACATCAACAGCAAACAAACCATAGAGATAGAACTTGAAACTGCTTTATTGTGTCAAGTTTCAAAGAGCTAGCACAAACCGTGTTTGATTTAGAGTTCCAAATACATGTATCCCTATAGGAGAAAACAGAGTGAAACCTCAAAATGAAACCGGTTACTGCCAACGAACGGTTTAACCTAGAAGAACGAAATTTGGCGAGCCAAGTGGGCTTGGTGTACTGATCATTACCTGAAAGTATCATCAAGATTGGGTGAAAAAGTGTTTGCTGAGATTTCAGGCAACTCGTAGTTTTTTGGAAGCTTGGCAGGCCCTTTCCATGAAAGTGATTCTCGCCAGTCTCTGCTTAGGGCTACATCAAAAGCAAACAAACCATAGAGATAGAACTTGAAACTGCTTTATTGTGTCAAGTTTCAAAGAGCTAGCACAAACCGTGTTTGATTTAGAGCTCCAAATACATGTATCCCTATAGGAGAAAACAGAGTGAAACCTCAAAATGGAACCGGTTACTGCCAACGAACGGTTTAACCTAGAAGAACGAAATTTGGCGAGCCAAGTGGGCTTGGTGTACTGATCATTACCTGAAAGTATCATCAAGATTGGGTGAAAAAGTGTTTGCTGAGATTTCAGGCAACTCGTAGTTTTTTGGAAGCTTGGCAGGCCCTTTCCATGAAAGTGATTCTCGCCAGTCTCTGCTTAGGGCTACATCAACATCAAACAAACCATAGAGATAGAACTTGAAACTGCTTTACTGTGTCAAGTTTCAAAGAGCTAGCACAAACCGTGTTTGATTTAGAGTTCCAAATACATGTATCCCTATAGGAGAAAACAGAGTGAAACCTCAAAATGAAACCGGTTACTGCCAACGAACGGTTTAACCTAGAAGAACGAAATTTGGCGAGCCAAGTGGGCTTGGTGTACTGATCATTACCTGAAAGTATCATCAAGATTGGGTGAAAAAGTGTTTGCTGAGATTTCAGGCAACTCGTAGTTTTTTGGAAGCTTGGCAGGCCCTTTCCATGAAAGTGATTCTCACCAGTCTCTGCTTAGGGCTACATCAACAGCAAACAAACCATAGAGATAGAACTTGAAACTGCTTTATTGTGTCAAGTTTCAAAGAGCTAGCACAAACCGTGTTTGATTTAGAGTTCCAAATACATGTATCCCTATAGGAGAAAACAGAGTGAAACCTCAAAATGAAACCGGTTACTGCCAACGAACGGTTTAACCTAGAAGAACGAAATTTGGCGAGCCAAGTGGGCTTGGTGTACTGATCATTACCTGAAAGTATCATCAAGATTGGGTGAAAAAGTGTTTGCTGAGATTTCAGGCAACTCGTAGTTTTGTGGAAGCTTGGCAGGCCCTTTCCATGAAAGTGATTCTCGCCAGTCTCTGCTTAGGGCTACATCAACAGCAAACAAACCATAGAGATAGAACTTGAAACTGCTTTATTGTGTCAAGTTTCAAAGAGCTAGCACAAACCGTGTTTGATTTAGAGTTCCCAATACATGTATCCCTATAGGAGAAAACAGAGTGAAACCTCAAAATGAAACCGGTTACTGCCAACGAACGGTTTAACCTAGAAGAACGAAATTTGGCGAGCCAAGTGGGCTTGGTGTACTGATCATTACCTGAAAGTATCATCAAGATTGGGTGAAAAAGTGTTTGCTGAGATTTCAGGCAACTCGTAGTTTTTTGGAAGCTTGGCAGGCCCTTTCCATGAAAGTGATTCTCGCCAGTCTCTGCTTAGGGCTACATCAAAAGCAAACAAACCATAGAGATAGAACTTGAAACTGCTTTATTGTGTCAAGTTTCAAAGAGCTAGCACAAACCGTGTTTGATTTAGAGTTCCAAATACATGTATCCCTATAGGAGAAAACAGAGTGAAACCTCAAAATGAAACCGGTTACTGCCTAGGAACGGTTTAACCTAGAAGAACGAAATTTGGCGAGCCAAGTGGGCTTGGTGTACTGATCATTACCTGCAAGTATCATCAAGATTGGGTGAAAAAGTGTTTGCTGAGATTTCAGGAATCTCGTAGTTTTTTAAAAGCTTGGCAGGCCCTTTCCATGAAAGTGATTCTCGCCAGTCTCTGCTTAGGGCTACATCAACAGCAAACAAACCATAGAGATAGAACTTGAAACTGCTTTACTGTGTCAAGTTTCAAAGAGCTAGCACAAACCGTGTTTGATTTAGAGTTCCAAATACATGTATCTCTATAGGAGAAAACAGAGTGAAACCTCAAAATGAAACCGGTTACTGCCAACGAACGGTTTAACCTAGAAGAACGAAATTTGGCGAGCCAAGTGGGATTGGTGTACTGATCATTACCTGAAAGTTTCATCAAGATTGGGTGAAAAAGTGTTTGCTGAGATTTCAGGAAACTCGTAGTTTTTTGGAAGCTTGGCAGGCCCTTTCCATGAAAGTGATTCTCGCCAGTCTCTGCTTAGGGCTACATCAACAGCAAACAAACCATAGAGATAGAACTTGAAACTGCTTTATTGTGTCAAGTTTCAAAGAGCTCGCACAAAGCGTGTTTGTTTTAGAGTTCCAAATACATGTATCCCTATAGGAGAAAACAGAGTGAAACCTCAAAATGAAACCGGTTACTGCCAACGAACGGTTTAACGTAGAAGAACGAAATCTGGCGAGCCAAGTGGGATTGGTGTACTGATCATTACCTGAAAGTTTCATCAAGATTGGGTGAAAAAGTGTTTGCTGAGATTTCAGGCAACTCGTAGTTTTTTGGAAGCTTGGCAGGCCCTTTCCATGAAAGTGATTCTCGCCAGTCTCTGCTTAGGGCTACATCAACAACAAACAAACCATAGAGATAGAACTTGAAACTGCTTCCTTGTGTCAAGGTTCAAAGAGCTAGCACAAACCGTGTTTGATTTAGAGTTCCAAATACATGTATCCCTATAGGAGAAAACAGAGTGAAACCTCAAAATGAAACCGGTTACTGCCAACGAACGGTTTAACCTAGAAGAACGAAATTTGGCGAGCCAAGTGGGATTGGTGTACTGATCATTACCTGAAAGTTTCATCAAGATTGGGTGAAAAAGTGTGTGCTGAGAATTCAGGCAACTCGTAGTTTTTTGGAAGCTTGGCAGGCCCTTTCCATGAAAGTGATTCTCGCCATTCTCTGCTTAGGGCTACATCAACAGCAAACAAATCATAGAGATAGAACTTGAAACTGCTTTATTGTGTCAAGTTTCAAAGAGCTACCACAAACCGTGTTTGATTTAGAGTTCCAAATACATGTATCCGTATAGGAGAAAACAGAGTGAAACCTCAAAATGAAACCGGTTACTGCCAACGAACGGTTTAACCTAGAAGAACGAAATTTGGCGAGCCAAGTGGGATTGGTGTAATGATCATTACTTGAAAGTTTCATCAAGATTGGGTGAAAAAGTGTGTGCTGAGATTTCAGGCAACTCGTAGTTTTTTGGAAGCTTGGCAGGTCCTTTCCATGTAAGTGATTCTCACCAATCTCTGCTTAGGGCTACATCAACAGCAAACAAACCATAGAGAGAGAACTTGAAACTGCTTTATTGTGTCAAGTTTCAAAGAGCTAGCACAAACCGTGTTTGATTTAGAGTTCCAAATACATGTATCCGTATAGCAGAAAACAGAGTGAAACCTCAAAATGAAACCGGTTACTGCCAACGAACGGTTTAACTTAGAAGAACGAAATTTGGTGAGCCAAGTGGGATTGGTGTACTGATCATTACCTGAAAGTATCATCAAGTTTGGGTGAAAAAGTGTTTGCTGAGATTTCAGGCAACTCGTAGTTTTTTGGAAGCTTGCCAGGCCCTTTCCATGAAAGTGATTCTCGCCATTCTCTGCTTAGGGCTACATCAACAGCAAACAAACCATAGAGATAGAACTTGAAACTGCTTTATTGTGTCCAGTTTCAAAGAGCTAGCACAAACCGTGTTTGATTTAGAGTTCCAAATACATGTATCCCTATAGGAGAAAACAGAGTGAAACCTCAAAATGAAACCGGTTACTGCCAACGAACGGTTTAACCTAGAAGAACGAAATTTGGCGAGCCAAGTGGGATTGGTGTACTGATCATTACCTGAAAGTTTCATCAAGATTGGGTGAAAAAGTGTGTGCTGAGAATTCAGGCAACTCGTAGTTTTTTGGAATCTTGGCAGGCCCTTTCCATGAAAGTGATTCTCGCCATTCTCTGCTTAGGGCTACATCAACAGCAAACAAATCATAGAGATAGAACTTGAAACTGCTTTATTGTGTCAAGTTTCAAAGAGCTACCACAAACCGTGTTTGATTTAGAGTTCCAAATACATGTATCCGTATAGGAGAAAACAGAGTGAAACCTCAAAATGAAACCGGTTACTGCCAACGAACGGTTTAACCTAGAAGAACGAAATTTGGCGAGCCAAGTGGGATTGGTGTAATGATCATTACTTGAAAGTTTCATCAAGATTGGGTGAAAAAGTGTGTGCTGAGATTTCAGGCAACTCGTAGTTTTTTGGAAGCTTGGCAGGTCCTTTCCATGTAAGTGATTCTCACCAATCTCTGCTTAGGGCTACATCAACAGCAAACAAACCATAGAGAGAGAACTTGAAACTGCTTTATTGTGTCAAGTTTCAAAGAGCTAGCACAAACCGTGTTTGATTTAGAGTTCCAAATACATGTATCCGTATAGCAGAAAACAGAGTGAAACCTCAAAATGAAACCGGTTACTGCCAACGAACGGTTTAACTTAGAAGAACGAAATTTGGTGAGCCAAGTGGGATTGGTGTACTGATCATTACCTGAAAGTATCATCAAGTTTGGGTGAAAAAGTGTTTGCTGAGATTTCAGGCAACTCGTAGTTTTTTGGAAGCTTGCCAGGCCCTTTCCATGAAAGTGATTCTCGCCATTCTCTGCTTAGGGCTACATCAACAGCAAACAAACCATAGAGATAGAACTTGAAACTGCTTTATTGTGTCCAGTTTCAAAGAGCTAGCACAAACCGTGTTTGATTTAGAGTTCCAAATACATGTATCCCTATAGGAGAAAACAGAGTGAAACCTCAAAATGAAACCGGTTACTGCCAACGAACGGTTTAACCTAGAAGAACGAAATTTGGCGAGCCAAGTGGGATTGGTGTACTGATCATTACCTGAAAGTTTCATCAAGATTGGGTGAAAAAGTGTTTGCTGAGATTTCAGGCAACTCGTAGTTTTGTGGAAGCTTGGCAGGCCCTTTCCATGAAAGTGATTCTCGCCATCTCTGCTTAGGGCTACATCAACAGCAAACAAACCATAGAGATAGAACTTGAAACTGCTTCCTTGTGTCAAGGTTCAAAGAGCTAGCACAAACCGTGTTTGATTTAGAGTTCCAAATACATGTATCCCTATAGGAGAAAACAGAGTGAAACCTCAAAATGAAACCGGTTACTGCCAACGAACGGTTTAACCTAGAAGAACGAAATTTGGCGAGCCAAGTGTGATCGGTCTACTGATCATTACCTGAAAGTTTCATCAAGATTGGGTGAAAAAGTGTTTGCTGAGATTTCAGGCAACGCCTAGTTTTTTGGAAGCTTGGCAGGCCCTTTCCATGAAAGTGATTCTCGCCAGTCTAGGCTTAGGTCTCCATCAACAGCAAACAAACCATAGAGATAGAACTTGAAACTGCTTTATTGTGTCAAGTTTCAAAGAGCTAGCACAAACCGTGTTTGATTTAGACTTCCAAATACATGTATCCCTATAGGAGAAAACAGAGTGAAACCTCAAAATGAAACCGGTTACTGCCAACGAACGGTTTAACCTAGAAGAACGAAATTTGGCGAGCCAAGTGGGATTGGTGTACTGATCATTACCTGAAAGTTTCATCAAGATTGGGTGAAAAATTGTTTGCTGAGATTTCAGGCAATTCGTAGTTTTTTGGAAGCTTGGTAGGCCCTTTCCATCTAAGTGATTCCCGCCAGTCTCTGCTTAGGGCTACATCAACAGCAAACAAACCATAGAGATAGAACTTGAAACTGCTTTATTGTGTCAAGTTTCAAAGAGCTAGCACAAACCGTGTTTAATTTAGACTTCCAAATACATGTATCCCTATAGGAGAAAACAGAGTGAAACCTCAAAATGAAACCGGTTACTGCCAACGAACGGTTTAACCTAGAAGAACGAAATTTGGCGAGCCAAGTGGGATTGGTGTACTGATCATTACCTGAAAGTTTCATCAAGATTGGGTGAAAAAGTGTTTGCTGAGATTTCAGGAAACTCGTAGTTTTTTGGAAGCTTGGCAGGCCCTTTCCATGAAAGTGATTCTCGCCAGTCTCTGCTTAGGGCTACATCAACAGCAAACAAACCATAGAGATAGAACTTGAAACTGCTTTATTGTGTCAAGTTTCAAAGAGCTCGCACAAAGCGTGTTTGTTTTAGAGTTCCAAATACATGTATCCCTATAGGAGAAAACAGAGTGAAACCTCAAAATGAAACCGGTTACTGCCAACGAACGGTTTAACGTAGAAGAACGAAATCTGGCGAGCCAAGTGGGATTGGTGTACTGATCATTACCTGAAAGTTTCATCAAGATTGGGTGAAAAAGTGTTTGCTGAGATTTCAGGCAACTCGTAGTTTTTTGGAAGCTTGGCAGGCCCTTTCCATGAAAGTGATTCTCGCCAGTCTCTGCTTAGGGCTACATCAACAGCAAACAAACCATAGAGATAGAACTTGAAACTGCTTCCTTGTGTCAAGGTTCAAAGAGCTAGCACAAACCGTGTTTGATTTAGAGTTCCAAATACATGTATCCCTATAGGAGAAAACAGAGTGAAACCTCAAAATGAAACCGGTTACTGCCAACGAACGGTTTAACCTAGAAGAACGAAATTTGGCGAGCCAAGTGGGATTGGTGTACTGATCATTACCTGAAAGTTTCATCAAGATTGGGTGAAAAAGTGTGTGCTGAGAATTCAGGCAACTCGTAGTTTTTTGGAAGCTTGGCAGGCCCTTTCCATGAAAGTGATTCTCGCCATTCTCTGCTTAGGGCTACATCAACAGCAAACAAATCATAGAGATAGAACTTGAAACTGCTTTATTGTGTCAAGTTTCAAAGAGCTACCACAAACCGTGTTTGATTTAGAGTTCCAAATACATGTATCCGTATAGGAGAAAACAGAGTGAAACCTCAAAATGAAACCGGTTACTGCCAACGAACGGTTTAACCTAGAAGAACGAAATTTGGCGAGCCAAGTGGGATTGGTGTAATGATCATTACTTGAAAGTTTCATCAAGATTTCGTGAAAAAGTGTGTGCTGAGATTTCAGGCAACTCGTAGTTTTTTGGAAGCTTGGCAGGTCCTTTCCATGTAAGTGATTCTCACCAATCTCTGCTTAGGGCTACATCAACAGCAAACAAACCATAGAGAGAGAACTTGAAACTGCTTTATTGTGTCAAGTTTCAAAGAGCTAGCACAAACCGTGTTTGATTTAGAGTTCCAAATACATGTATCCGTATAGCAGAAAACAGAGTGAAACCTCAAAATGAAACCGGTTACTGCCAACGAACGGTTTAACTTAGAAGAACGAAATTTGGTGAGCCAAGTGGGATTGGTGTACTGATCATTACCTGAAAGTATCATCAAGGTTGGGTGAAAAAGTGTTTGCTGAGATTTCAGGCAACTCGTAGTTTTTTGGAAGCTTGCCAGGCCCTTTGCATGAAAGTGATTCTCGCCATTCTCTGCTTAGGGCTACATCAACAGCAAACAAACCATAGAGATAGAACTTGAAATTGCTTTATTGTGTCCAGTTTCAAAGAGCTAGCACAAACCGTGTTTGATTTAGAGTTCCAAATACATGTATCCCTATAGGAGAAAACAGAGTGAAACCTCAAAATGAAACCGGTTACTGCCAACGAACGGTTTAACCTAGAAGAACGAAATTTGGCGAGCCAAGTGGGATTGGTGTACTGATCATTACCTGGAAGTTTCATCAAGATTGGGTGAAAAAGTGTTTGCTGAGATTTCAGGCAACTCGTAGTTTTTTGGAAGCTTGGCAGGCCCTTTCCATGAAAGTGATTCTCGCCATCTCTGCTTAGGGCTACATCAACAGCAAACAAACCATAGAGATAGAACTTGAAACTGCTTCCTTGTGTCAAGGTTCAAAGAGCTAGCACAAACCGTGTTTGATTTAGAGTTCCAAATACATGTATCCCTATAGGAGAAAACAGAGTGAAACCTCAAAATGAAACCGGTTACTGCCAACGAACGGTTTAACCTAGAAGAACGAAATTTGGCGAGCCAAGTGGGATTGGTGTACTGATCATTACCTGAAAGTTTCATCAAGATTGGGTGAAAAAGTGTGTGCTGAGATTTCAGGCAACTCGTAGTTTTTTGGAAGCTTGGCAGGCCCTTTCCATGAAAGTGATTCTCGCCAGTCTCTGCTTAGGGCTACATCTACAGCAAACAAACCATAGAGATAGAAGTTGAAACTGCTTTATTGTGTCAAGTTTCAAAGAGCTAGCACAAACCGTGTTTGATTTAGAGTTCCACATACATGTATCCCTATAGGAGAAAACAGAGTGAAACCTCAAAATGAAACCGGTTACTGCCAAAGAACGGTTTAACCTAGAAGAACGAAATTTGGCGAGCCAAGTGGGATTGGTGTACTGATCATTACCTGAAAGTTTCATCAAGATTGGGTGAAAAAGTGTGTGCTGAGAATTCAGGCAACTCGTAGTTTTTTGGAAGCTTGGCAGGCCCTTTCCATGAAAGTGATTCTCGCCATTCTCTGCTTAGCGCTACATCAACAGCAAACAAATCATAGAGATAGAACTTGAAACTGCTTTATTGTGTCAAGTTTCAAAGAGCTACCACAAACCGTGTTTGATTTAGAGTTCCAAATACATGTATCCCTATAGGAGAAAACAGAGTGAAACCTCAAAATGAAACCGGTTACTGCCAACGAACGGTTTAACCTAGAAGAACGAAATTTGGCGAGCCAAGTGGGATTGGTGTACTGATCATTACTTGAAAGTTTCATCAAGATTGGGTGAAAAAGTGTTTGCTGAGATTTCAGGCAACTCGTAGTTTTTTGGAAGCTTGGCAGGTCCTTTCCATGTAAGTGATTCTCGCCAGTCTCTGCTTAGGGCTACATCAACAGCAAACAAACCATAGAGAGAGAACTTGAAACTGCTTTATTGTGTCAAGTTTCAAAGAGCTAGCACAAACCGTGTTTGATTTAGAGTTCCAAATACATGTATCCGTATAGCAGAAAACAGAGTGAAACCTCAAAATGAAACCGGTTACTGCCAACGAACGGTTTAACTTAGAAGAACGAAATTTGGTGAGCCAAGTGGGATTGGTGTACTGATCATTACCTGAAAGTATCATCAAGGTTGGGTGAAAAAGTGTTTGCTGAGATTTCAGGCAACTCATAGTTTTTTAGAAGCTTGGCAGGCCCTTTCCATGAAAGTGATTCTCGCCAGTCTCTGCTTAGGGCTACATCAACAGCAAACAAACCATAGAGATAGAACTTGAAACTGCTTTATTGTGTCAAGTTTCAAAGAGCTAGCACAAACCGTGTTTGATTTAGGGTTCCAAATACATGTATCCCTATAGGAGAAAACAGAGTGAAACCTTAAAATGAAACCGGTTACTGCCAAGGAACGGTTTAACCTAGAAGAACAAAATTTGGCGAGCCAAGTGGGATTGGTGTACTGATCATTACCTGAAAGTTTCATCAAGATTGGGTGAAAAAGGGTTTGCTGAGATTTCAGGCAACTCGTAGTTTTTGGAAGCTTGGTAGGCCCTTTCCATCAAAGTGATTCCCGCCAATCTCTGCTTAGGGCTACATCAACAGCAAACAAACCATAGAGATAGAACTTGAAACTGCTTTATTGTGTCAAGTTTCAAAGAGCTAGCACAAACCGTGTTTGATTTAGAGTTCCAAATACATGTATCCCTATAGGAGAAAACAGAGTGAAACCTCAAAATGAAACCGGTTACTGCCAACGAACGGTTTAACCTAGAAGAACGAAATTTGGCGAGCCAAGTGGGATTGGTGTACTGATCATTACCTGAAAGTTTCATCAAGATTGGGTGAAAAAGTGTTTGCTGAGATTTCAGGCAACTCGTTGTTTCTGGAAGCTTGGCAGGCCCTTTCCATGAAAGTGATTCTCGCCAGTCTCTGCTTAGGGCTACATCAACAATAAACAAACCATAGAGATAGAACTTGAAACTGCTTTAATGTGTCAAGTTTCAAAGAGCTAGCATAAACCAAGTTTGATTTAGAGTTCCAAATACATGTACCCGTATAGGAGAAAACAGAGTGAAACCTCAAAATGAAACCGGTTAATGCCAACGAACGGTTTAACCTAGAAGAACGAAATTTGGCGAGCCAAGTGGGATTGGTGTATTGATCATTACCTGAAAGTTTCATCAAGATTGGGTGAAAAAGTGTTTGCTGAGATTTCAGGCAACTCATAGTTTTTTGGAAGCTTGGTAGGCCCTTTCTATCAAAGTGATTCCCGCCAGTCTCTGCTTAGGGCTACATCAACAGCAAACAAACCATAGAGATAGAACTTGAAACTGCTTTATTGTGTCAAGTTTCAAAGAGCTAGCACAAACCGTGTTTGATTTAGAGTTCCAAATACATGTATCCCTATATGAGAAAACAGAGTGAAACCTCAAAATGAAACACGGTTACTGCCAACGAACGGTTTAACCTAGAAGAACGAAATTTGGCGAGCCAAGTGGGATTGGTGTACTGATCATTACCTGAAAGTTTCATTCAAGATTGGGGTGAAAAAGTGTTTGCTGAGATTTCAGGCAACTCGTAATTTTTTGAAAGCTTGGCAGGCCCTTTCCATGAAAGTGATTCTCGCCAGTCTCTGCTTAGGGCTACATCAACAGCAAACAAACCATAGAGATAGAACTTGAAACTGCTTTAATGTGTCAAGTTTCATAGAGCTAGCACAAACCGTGTTTGATTTAGAGTTCCAAATACATGTATCCCTATAGGAGAAAACAGAGTGAAACCTCAAAATGAAAACGGTTACTGCAAACGAACGGTTTAACCTAGAAGAACGAAATTTGGCGAGCCAAGTGGGATTCCTGTACTGATCATTACCTGAAAGTATTATCAAGATTGGGTGAAAAAGTGTTTGCCAAGATTTCAGGCAACTCATAGTTTTTTGGAAGCTTGGCAGGCCCTTTCCATGAAAGTGATTCTCGCCAGTCTCTGCTTAGGGCTACAACAACAGCAAACAAACCAATAGAGATAGAACTTGAAACTGCTTTATTGTGTCAAGTTTCAAAGAGCTAGCACAAACCGTGTCTGATTTAGAGTTCCAAATACATGTATCCCTATAGGAGAAAACAGAGTGAAACCTCAAAATGAAACCGGTTACTGCCAAGGAACGGTTTAACCTAGAAGAACGAAATTTGGCGAGCCAAGTGGGATTGGTGTACTGATCATTCCCTGAAAGTTTCATCAAGATTGGGTGAAAAAGTGAGTGCTGAGATTTCAGGCAACTCGTAGTTTTTTGGAAGTTTGGCAGACCCTTTCCATGAAAGTGATTCTCGCCAGTCTCTGCTTAGGGCTACATCAACAGCAAACAAACCATAGAGATAGAACTTGAAACTGCTTTATTGTGTCAAGTTTCAGAGAGCTACCACAAACCGTGTTTGATTTAGAGTTCCAAATACATGTATCCCTATAGGAGAAAACAGAGTTGAAACCTCAAAATGAAACCAGTAACTGCCAACGAACAGTTTAACCTAGAAGAAAGAAATTTGGCGAGCCAAGTGGGATTGGTGTACTGATCATTACCTGAAAGTTTCATCAAGATTGGGTGAAAAAGTGTTTGCTGAGATTTCAGGCAACGCCTAGTTTTTTGGAAGCTTGGCAGGCCCTTCCCATGAAAGTGATTCTCGCCAGTCTCTGCTTAGGTCTCCATCAACAGCAAACAAACCATAGAGATAGAACTTGAAACTGCTTTATTGTGTCAAGTTTCAAAGAGCTAGCACAAACCGTGTTTGATTTAGAGTTCGAAATACATGTATCCCTATAGGAGAAAACAGAGTGAAACCTCAAAATGAAACCGGTTACTGCCAAGGAACGGTTTAACCTAGAAGAACGAAATTTGGCGAGCCAAGTGGGATTGGTGTACTGATCATTACCTGAAAGTTTCATCAAGATTGGGTGAAAAAGGGTTTGCTGAGATTTCAGGCAACTCGTAGTTTTTTGGAAGCTTGGCAGGCCCTTTCCATGAAAGTGATTCTCGCCAGTCTCTGCTTAGGGCTACATCAACAGCAAACAAACCATAGAGATAGAACTTGAAACTGCTTTATTGTGTCAACTTTCAAAGAGCTATCACAAACCAAGTTTGATTTAGAGTTCCAAATACATGTATCCGTATAGGAGAAACAGAGTGAAACCTCAAAATGAAACCGGTTAATGCCAAGGAACGGTTAACATAGAAGAACGTAATTTGGCGAGCCAATTGGGATTGGTGTACTGATCATTACCTGAAAGTTTCATCAAGATTGGGTGAAAAAGTGTTTGCTGAGATTTCAGGCAACTCGTAGTTTTTTGGAAGCTTGGTAGGCCCTTTCCATCAAAGTGATTCCCGCCAGTCTCTGCTTAGGGCTACATCAACAGCAAACAAACCATAGAGATAGAACTTGAAACTGCTTTATTGTGTCAAGTTTCAAAGAGCTAGCACAAACCGTGTTTGATTTAGAGTTCCAAATACATGTATCCCTATAGGAGAAAACAGAGTGAAACCTCAAAATGAAACCGGTTACTGCCAACGAACGGTTTAACCTAGAAGAACGAATTTTGGCGAGCCAAGTGGGATTGGTGTACTGATCATTACCTGAAAGTTTCATCAAGATTGGGTGAAAAAGTGTTTGCTGAGATTTCAGGCAACTCGTAGTTTCTGGAAGCTTGGCAGGCCCTTTCAATGAAAGTGATTCTCGCCAGTCTCTGCTTAGGGCTTACATCAACAATAAACAAACCATAGAGATAGAACTTGAAACTGCTTTATTGTGTCAAGTTTCAAAGAGCTAGCACAAACCAAGTTTGATTTAGAGTTCCAAATACATGTACCCGTATAGGAGAAAACAGAGTGAAACCTCAAAATGAAACCGGTTAATGCCAACGAACGGTTTAACCTAGAAGAACGAAATTTGGCGAGCCAAGTGGGATTGGTGTACTGATCATTACCTGAAAGTTTCATCAAGATTGGGTGAAAAAGTGTTTGCTGAGATTTCAGGCAACTCATAGTTTTTTGGAAGCTTGGTAGGCCCTTTCTATCAAAGTGATTCCCGCCAGTCTCTGCTTAGGGCTACATCAACAGCAAACAAACCATAGAGATAGAACTTGAAACTGCTTTATTGTGTCAAGTTTCAAAGAGCT